>NW_010314672.1:0-5200 GCF_000700745.2 Antrostomus carolinensis | reverse complement strand
CCCCAACATTCTGTGATTCTGTGATTCTCTCTTTTTATTTAAATTTATTCCTCTAAAATCTGTTTAGATTACCAAAAAGTAACACAGGAAGAAAATAAAGCAATTACAGGCAGCCAGATTCTTCTTAATTTTTCTTTCAGAAGACATTAGATTAGCTGAGTAGGAAAGACAGGTGCTTGGAAGACAGAGATGTGCCAATGTGTTTTTCTTAATGCTAGAGTAACCATTTGCCAGGAAAGCCAGGCAGAACTTGTCTTTCCTCTAAATTTAATGAACTTAGAGTACTTGAGCATATTTCTTTAAGTACACATAAATATGCAACATATATATGTGCTACTTAGAAAAAAACATTATAACTGTGTGAGTGAAGACATAAGCATAGTACTGACACTTAGGTATGTTCTTTGTTGCTCATTTTAGTATTCATTTCGCCGCTATAACACACAGGGAGATAAGAATTTGAATTACACCTTTAGAAGTGAAAATACCTTAAGTAAAACTTCCATTCTTGCTGCCTTACAATATAAGGTGGGAAAAAAATAAAATCCGTTTTTTCCATTTCTGCTTCATAACAGTACAGTGACAGACCTAACCAAATTCACAACTTAAAAGCCTGTTTGACAAATTCTGGGAAGTTATTAAAGGAGCTGAAAGTCAAAGGTTTATTCTCCTACTAAGGGCAGTTTCTGTGATTCAACACAGCATATGACAGCGTGTGGGAAGGACACTTGAATCAGCTGTTGTCTGCACCTGTTTGGTTGCCTTGTGACACTCAGCAGCACCTCTCTGTTTTCTGAGTCTTCATCAAGTACAAGACCACTCTGTACTTCTGGAACAAATCCCAAAATGCCATTCTGGAGATCACTTCCTATATAGGAAACAGTCCACAAAAGTAATTAGCAAGAAAGTTAAGCTGAGACTAAATTACAATTTTAATGTGGATAACTGCTAAAAAATAAAAACTAGGTATCAAAAGCATGCTGCAAAGTACCCCTTGGGGTTGCCCTAAGAAAATTTCTTTTAATGTTTCTTAATTTACACCCCACACTTATCTAGAACATCAAATATTAGCATTTCTAAATTTTATTTTAAAAAGTAGAATAAGTATTTTGGAAAGTAAATTCCTTAGGAGAGTCCTGGCACCATCTATGCACATAAGCTTGTATTTTCAGCAGCATTCAGCAAACTGACTGAATTCTGTGTCCCTTCACTTCAAGAGACTATAGTTGTTAAGAACATTGTCAAAAATTTTGCTTATAATGCCTTTAGGAGATAACACATCAGCTATATTATTTTATGTTTACCATAACCCTTAAAACATGTTATTGCTACACGGAAATGGGCCTCAGCATGCCCCTAGATGGACACAATAAGTTATAGGATAAAGACAGACTTTCTAGGATAGTTTTCTTATTCATCCCATCCATAATGTTGTTGAAAACCTTCATTTTTCCAAATTGTTACATCAGCTTTCCTCCTGCATCTTTAATTCAGAGTGTGCAACTAGGGAGCTGCAAAATATTGCATTGTTCTCACGGGAATGTAAATAACTTCAGAAAACAGCAGTGGAGGAAAAAAAAAAACCAAAAAACAACAGGGTAAATAAGTGAAACTAATGTCTTCACAGTGTTCCATTAAAACTTGCTTATAAAGGATGTCTCCTTTACAGGTAGTGATGGTTTTACTCTGCAATTGGGAAGGCAATCTAGCTACAACACAGTGCATATTAAATTCCAATATATATACTGAAGATTAACAGATACTGGGTGTTTGCTTATGTGCATGCACAAATATTTAACCTGTGGTATCTTTCTATCTATGCCGTTAAATGCAGATACACCTTTCAACCTTTCTCCCTAACACAAGTTGTTTCCTGGTCTTATTTTATGTACTCATTGTACTCAGGGTGTAACTCTAAAACACCTTAATACACTTTGGTGGGATTCAACACAAGTTCCAATTCCAATCTGTGCCTATGCACATACTTCTTTGGTTAACTTGCACACAGAGGCAACTGGTTACTTGCATGGTGAACTCTAGAAATGGTGCACAGGAAGGGAAGATGTGTTTTATACAATCTGTTCTTGCATACATAATCTTGTTTGCTGCATACATTCACCCAACAGCACAGTTTAATCCTGGTTTGCAACATCTACCCTGTTTTTTTTTAATACTATCTAAATATACAAAACTTCCAGTAAATGTTGGACCTTAAATATAATTTTCTTGATTAGCCTGAACTGTCCCAATTCCCAGCTTGTTTCTAAAACTTAATCTATATTGCGGTTACACTTGCTTTATATTCAATTGATAAGTCTGATAGTTATCTAAAAGCTAAAGAAAATTGGAGCTCTGACACCACTTTCTCACAGTAGTTTGCAGAGACTGAAAGAAAAGTTCTTCCTTGATGTCTATGTAAGCCCATTCCTATCCTCCATCCTCACAAGCAGAGGATGACTACATTGCAGATATGAACTGCAAAGTATCAAAGAACAAAAACAGAAGCTGGTTTTTTTTTTACTTTGTACAAAGCCATAGAATTTAAAAGTGACAAAATGGCAAAGAAAGGTAAAAAAACCTGCAACGCTACTACACTTGCAAGAAAAACACTCAAGTTTAGCCTTTTCCCTTCGTGAAGTAAAACAGGACAAGGACAGAGATAAGCAGCATCTACAAACGTATTTTGATCTACGTTGTTAATGGATGCATGGTAGGCTTGGTGCATTAGATGCTTCCTCTGAAAAACTCAAGATCTGGGAACAGAATACCCTGCTTCTTATCAAATATAATTCCAATCTTTACAGGAAAATTGCTATGAGAAAATACAGTTTTTACTGTTATTTAATTCAGATTATTTTACTAATTTTCTGGGGGAAAAATATTACCTGCAATAATTACTGTTGCAAAAGCAGCAAATCCATATTCATCCTTTCCTTCCACAATCTGAGCTCCACGTTCAGGATTTGAGAGGAAAACATAAAACAATTCCTGTCCTTCAGGTTCATCATCATCAAAAATTGTTATGGGCACCTTCCTTTCTCTTTCTCCATCCAGCAAAGTCAGAGAGATAGACTGTTCCTCAAAATCTTCTCCTTCCATTGCCCACGTGAAGTTTGATTTTCCAAAAACATTTCCAAAAGGATATGAATCCACTCCACTCTGTGCACTCACTCCCCCAAAGGTTTTAACTGTTACTTCAATATCACCAGTAAAACCCTTGGTCCTTCTGATATGAAGTATCAGTGTGTTAGGGGTACTGTTGTTTGCATCTTCTTCAACATAAACAAGCTCTGGTCCCAAACTCAGCATTCCATGAAGAATATCATTAGCCAGGATGTTAATTGTTGCAACACTGAAAGCTGGATTCAAACGTGGACTCCAGGCAGGATCCACAGGGTGAACATCCAAAATCTCCACAGCAGTCAAATTTACAAAAAAAAATTCCTCCATTTCAGACACAATATCATCAATTATTGATACTTCTATCACAGCATTTGTCTGAAAACTTGAAAACATAAGCTCTCCATTGTAGATGGGTATAAAGTCCTCTAGTGGTTTGGCACTTCCTGGAATGGTCTGAAATGTCAATTTAGTGAGATTACTTTGAAAACCAAACAATCTTTGGACATGCAGTGTGACTGCCTGAACATTTTCTTCAACTGAAACAGATCTTGAGTTAAGAGCAAACTGGAATATCCCCATTGGCTCAATTTCAGCTATTGTAAATCCTGATCTGAAACAGAAAAGATATGGAAGTTGAGAGAGGAAACATGAAGAATGAAAAGTAAAACACTCAAACAGAATAGGGGGAGACCTTATTGCTCTCTACAACTACCTGAAAGGCGATTGTAGTGAGGTGGATGTTGGTATCTTCTCCCAAATAAGAAGTGACAGGACAAGAGGGAACAGCCTTAAGTTGCGCCAGGGGGGGGTTAGGTTTTAGGAAAACCTTCTTCACTGAAAGGGTTGTCAAGTATTGGAACAGGCTGCCCAGGGAGGTAGTGGAGTCACCATCCCTGGAGGTATTGAAAGGACATGTAGATGTGGTACTTGGGGACATGGTTTAGTGGTGAACTTGGCAATGCTGGGTTTATGGTTGGACTAGATGAGCGTAATGGTCTTTTCCAACCAAACTATTATATGATTCTATGAATAATTTCCAGCTAGCAATCAATGATGGCTGTAAGAAAGTGGATTTAAAAAAAAGTGTGACAGTAGAGGGTTTCCAACCAAACTATTCTATGATTCTGTGAAAAATTTCCAGCTAACAATCAATGATGTGAAAGAAAGTGAAGAAAGTGAATTTAAAAAAAATGTGTGACAGTAGAGGAAAGAAATAGCAACCATACAAAGCAAGAGGTAAAGACCTTCCCTGAAAAATGTTCTTACAATGAATGGATCGAACAGCCCTCCACAGGCTTAATGCACCCTGAGTCAGCACAGGATACAGAGTAAAGGATAAATAAAGCAAGATCTTCCTGAGAAAATGGAGGGGCAAAGGAAAGCATGATGTCTTTCTATTGTGAACACAATGCAAGGAGATATATTACAATACAGTGACTCCGAGTAATACCAGTTTTAACTGCAGAACAAACTTCCTGTACCAAGGCTAAACTGTGGGGCAGACAGATGCTAGCAGATCTATAGTTTTATCCAGGAAGCTAGAGAAAGAAGGGAAGTTATTTTAAAACTTCCAGTGGGGCTTTGAAATACTAACTGTCCCCTCACAACATTACTCATAGTATTTTTTTTTCAGATCTGAGCCCTATTATTGATATTAAGATCTACTTTGATCATACTAAATATATCCTCTTCTTAATAAAAAACAGGCATGGAGACCAAGACTCTGCCAAACCACGGGTCTTACACTTACCTGCAGAACTGACCCAGATGGCACTACAATTACAGCAAGTGATTTTGGTTAAGAACCTAGACCCTTTCCACCACTAAGGGAGCAAAAAAGTCTTCAAAGTAATTGTGTCACCTTTACCTGCTGTAGGAGATAGCCTTAAGTTTTCTAGGAAAGGTTATTATACTCAAGGTATTGGACTCACATGGTAAAAAGGAGCTCTGAGGACACCAGTCCACAGGACAGACAAGACTAGGAGAAGGGGTCAGCCTCAAGAGTTCACCCATCTGGTTCATTCCCTACTTCCCTCAGATTTGCCAGTTGTCCTGTTTTTTAGCTGGGCCAGAGCTG
>NW_010314671.1:0-2509 GCF_000700745.2 Antrostomus carolinensis | reverse complement strand
AACAGGTCCATGTGTTTCTTGTGTTGAGGGCAATGGTTAGTTGGGAAGACAACTGCCATTGCAACAGGTCCATGTGTTTCTTGTGTTGAGGGCAATGGTTAGTTGGGAAGACAACTGCCATTGCACCAAATGTTCCCCTCTTCCTTCTTCTTCCCTCAGCTTTATATTCTGAGCATGACATCCTATGGTATGGAAAATCCCTTTGGGGTCAACTGTCCTGGCTGTGTCCTCTCCCAACTTCTTGTGCACCCCCAGCCTGCTCGCTGATGGGGTGAGAATGTGACAAGTCCTTGACTTTGTGTAAGCTCTGCTGGTCAACAACTAGAACATCTTATCAATGTTCCTCTCCTAAATCCAAACCACAACATTATACCAGCTACTAGGAAGAAAATTTATCCCAGCTGAAACCAGGACAGTCCTGTCAGGGGAGATGTTGCTGCCATGGTGGCTGTGCCTCCTCATGGAGGAGGACATGGAGTCACTGCCACAGGGCTGTGTCACCTCATGGGGGAGGACAAGGGATCCTGTCATGTGACTCTGTCCCCTCGGGGAGGTGTCGAACCCATGGGGCTGTGTCCCCCAGGGAGGTGTTGAAGCCATGGGACACTGTCCCTCAGGGGGTGTGTGGAAACCATGGGACTCTGTCCCTCAGGGGGTTGTCAAAGCCACAAGGCTGTGTCACCTCATGGAGGAGGCTGTGTCCCTCAGGGGGGTGTGGAAGCCATGGGGCTCTGTCCGGTCAGGGAGGTGTCCCCTCATGGGGAAGGACATGGGGACCCTGCTATGGGACTACATCCCTCAGGGAAGTGTTGAAGCCATGGGGCTATGTCCCTCAAAGAGGTGTTGAAGCCAAGGGGCTATGTCCCTCAAAGAGGTGTTGAAGCCATTGGACTGTGTCCCTCAAAGAGGTGTTGAAGCCAAGGGGTTGTGTCACCTCAGGGAGATGTCGAACCCATGGGGCTGTGACCCTCAGGGAAGTGTTGAAGCCACCAGGCTCTGTCCCCTCAGGGAAGTGTAGAAGCCATGAGACTCTGTCCTCCAGGGAGGTGTTGAAGCCATGGGACTGTGTTCCTCAGGGGGGGTGTGGAAAGCATGGGACTCTGTCCCTCAGGGGGTTGTCAAAGCCACAGGGCTGTGTCACCTCATGGAGGAGGCTGTGTCCCTCAGGGGGGTGTGGAAGCCATGGGGCTGTGTCCCTCAGGGAAGTGTTGAAGCCATGAAGCTCTGTCCCCTCAGGGAGGTGTCCCCTCATGGGGGAGGACATGGGGACTGGGGCTCTGTCCGGTCAGGGAGGTGTCCCCTCATGGGGAAGGACATGGGGACCCTGCTATGGGACTACATCCCTCAGGGAAGTGTTGAAGCCATGGGGCTATGTCCCTCAAAGAGGTGTTGAAGCCAAGGGGCTATGTCCCTCAAAGAGGTGTTGAAGCCATTGGACTGTGTCCCTCAAAGAGGTGTTGAAACCAAGGAGTCGTGTCACCTCAGGGAGGTTTCAAAGCCACAGGGCTATGTCCCCTCTCAGGGAGGTGTCGAAGCCACGAGACTCTGTCCCCCAGGGAGGTGTTGAAACCATGGGGCTTTGTCCCTTAGGGAGGTGTTGAAGCCACAAGACTGTCCCTTCGGGGAGGTGTCCCCTCATGGGGGAGGACACGGAGATCCTGCTACGGGACTGTGACCCTCAGGGAGGTGTCGAAGCCATGGGACTCTGTCCTTCAGAGAGGTGTTGAAGCAATGGGGCTGTGTCCATCAGGGAGGTATGGAAACCATGGGACTCTGTCCCTCAGGGGGGAGGACACGGGGATCCTGCTACGGGACTGTGTCCCCTCGAGGAGGAGATGAAGCCATGGGGCTGTGTCCCTCAAAGAGGTGTTGAAACCAAGGAGTCGTGTCACCTCAGGGAGGTTTCAAAGCCACAGGGCTATGTCCCCTCTCAGGGAGGTGTCCCATCAGGGAGGTATGGAAACCATGGGACTCTGTCCCTCAGGGGGGAGGACACGGGGATCCTGCTACGGGACTGTGTCCCCTCGAGGAGGAGATGAAGCCATGGGGCTGTGTCCCTCAAAGAGGTGTTGAAACCAAGGAGTCGTGTCACCTCAGGGAGGTTTCAAAGCCACAGGGCTATGTCCCCTCTCAGGGAGGTGTCACCTCATGGGGGATGACACGGGGATCCTGCTACGGGACTGTGTCCCCTCGAGGAGGTGTTGCAGCCATGGGGCTGTGTCCCTCAGAGAGGTGTTGAAGCCATGGGACTCTGTCCCTCAGGGAGGTATGGAAACCATAGGACTCTGTCCCTCAGGGGGTTGTCAAAGCCACAGGGCTGCGTCACCTCATGGGGGAGGCCACGGGGATCCTGTCACAGGGCTGTGTCCCTCAGGGAGGTGTCACCTCATGGGGGATGACACGGGGATGCTGTCACAGGGCTGTGTCCCTCAGGGGGTTGTCAAAGCCATGGGGCTGTGTCCCTCAGGGAGTTGTCCCCTCAGGGGGCGGCCATTACCACGGTGGACCC
>NW_010314670.1:3310-5306 GCF_000700745.2 Antrostomus carolinensis | reverse complement strand
CCCCCACTACCAAAACCTTGCCACGCAAAGCCAATACACTTTTCTGTATATATTCAATCAGTTTCACAGTTTAGACCTGTGACATATCAAATCCTCTCATTTTCCCCCAAATTATTTGTGACAAACTCACAGTTCTTAGCATCAGGAATGAAAAGCCCTGGATTATGTATGACTTACATGGTGAGCTCCTCAAATAATCAAATATCAGGTGACATATCTCTTTTATATACCAGTAAAATCTCATTTAATTTTGGGAGAGTAATTTATTTTTTAAATTATTCCTTGCATACTGTCAACAATTTATTTTTCCCTCTCAGTGTTGAATACAAATATCTAGCAGAAATAAGCCAAAAAATTTCATAGAAAACCGTATTCCTCTAGGGTGGAAGGAAGCTATTGCTAGGTGAGTGTCATGAGGGAGGTGTTTTCCACAATGCCATGGAAATAAAAGAATTGGAGCTGGAGGATTACTGACCTTCAATAAGTATTCACTGCAATGTAATGGGCAGCACACTGGAAGATCAGGTTAACAGAGACATGTTGAAGGGTCCAAAAGCAGTAGATGGACATAAAATTTAAAATTCACTGAGGATTGTATAAAAAGTTGTTTCAACATATTAACCTGGCTTTTGATGAGCTTTAAATGTGGGTTTTTTTGGGTTTGGTTTTGGGGTTTTTTTTGTTTGTTTGTTTGTGGGTTTTTTTAGTGGGGACAATTTGTAGTACTCAAGTATGCCTTTCATACGGTTCTAAAAGATGTAGAGCCTCAATTGGATTTCTTACAGGAAGACTTGAATCACTCTTTAAAGTATTAAACCAAAATTTTTACTCTCCTCAGCTCATTTCTAAACTGCAGTCTTGAAGTTTGAGAAGGCCAAGGATGCCTTTCATTTCTTTTGTTTGAGTATAGATTTCATGAACAGAGCAGCAAGTATGCTTTTTTACTTTACGTGAATTTGATTACCAGAACGTTGAGGGCCATTCCTTTAATCTTCTGAGAAGATTTTCTTGATGACTCAGATTGTAAGGATAGACCTCATTTACTGATCAGTGCAAGCAGACTAAGTTTCTGACACTTTCATATGTACACTGTTTTTTGATAATCTTACTAGGAGAGCTTAAGGAGATGAAATATAAAATAGAAAGTTAATTATGAATATATTAAAACTGCCTGAATTAAATAAGGATTGTTCCCTATGAGAAGGAAAGCTTTAAAAGTTGAAATATGAAACATTTTAAAATAATTAATATTTTAAAATTTAAATTAATCAAATGGAAATTCAGCTGAAAGTTAACTAGAGAGCTCCACAGGAAGTGTATACTCAGTACAGCACATTCCTATAGACCTTCACACGTACATGCTAGGGAAAATGAAAGTGAAGAGATATAAAACCTATATTCAGTACTGAAATTTTAAGTTATTTCATTGTGATGAGAACTTTTTTTAGTGCCGAGAGAAAACTTGTCTGAACTTTTTTATAACCCTATTTCCAGTAAATGTAAAAAAGACCAAGTAAATAGCTCTGAGAAGTATCTGCTTTCTGAAGTAAATTATTTTCTTTTTGTCTTTACAAGATATCTAACATTAAATAAAATATTTGTACAAATGTGATAAAACAACTTTTACAAATGTATGCATATTTTTTTATATTTATAATGCATATATATATATACACACATAAAATTTACTGGGGATTAATTTAAAATTGCAATTCACTGAAGTCACAGTCAGAACTGTTGCCTGCCTATCCAACTGGTAGATTTTAATGGTAGGATTTACCCAATGAAATGTATGACTGGTTATTTTCAAAGCTGCTCCTGACACCTCCAGCTGAGAATTACCAACTCACTTTGAACAGGTTGCAATTGAGCAACAAAACTGTTGGACGAGACTGAAGTTTACAGAGTTCCATGAAGACCCTAAATCTTCATATGTATTCACAATTTAATTTGTAAATCCAGTGCTAGGTTTGGATGCCCATCAGAATGGTCATGT
>NW_010314670.1:0-3296 GCF_000700745.2 Antrostomus carolinensis | reverse complement strand
GTATTAAGAGATTAACTGTAGAAGGCCATAAACTAGCTTCTTAGAGGTTTGTTTGTTTCAACTCTTCTATAATGTAATAGAAATCATGTTTTAAATAAAAAGTGACATTCAGAATTACATCACAGCAGGCAGAAACTGCATTGGTCCTGTGAGTCACTGTCATGTAATGCAAGTGAAGACAGGAGGCCAATTGTGATTTTTGTCCGGTCACAAAGAGTTTCAGAAGCATTGTTGTTAACTGAAGAGACTGTTACACTTTGAACTTCATAAATCAGACAATAACTAAGAAACTGTAATAGTTTCACGGGGCTAGCCCTTGGCTAGCAGCCAACACAGCCGTTCACCCACTCCTCCTCCACCCTCAGGGGATAGGGGAGACGATTGGGGGCAAGGATAAGGAGGCTTGTAGGTTGAGATAAGAACAGTTTAATAATAGAAATAAAAGAAAACTTTAAAAAACCCCCTAATATTAAAATAGTAGTGATAAAGATAACAGTAATAAGATATACAAATGAGTGATAACCCAGTAAACAACTGCTTACCACCTGCTGACTAAGTCCAGCCCGTTCCCAGATAATGATTCCAGAGGAGCAACAATCCCAAACTGAATCCTAGGAATGCCCATGGGTGTAGGAGGTTGTATGGACCCATTGCTCCACATCCTCTGCAGGTCCCCAAAGCTGTATAATGTTAACCAATTAATACAATGTAGGGGTAACCAGTGGGATGTACAGATGCTTGTTTCATAGTAGAAAAGGAGATATGGTGACTGTGAGCAAGATAAATTTTCATACAGATTAGATGCTGTTTCTGAAACTCTGGTGCTTGGTTTATATTTTTAGCTTCACAGAACTTTATATGTTCTTTAGCATCCAATCCATTAGCACTGTTACAAATGTCCATATCTACTATTTCCTGTGGTAATAAACCCTACTTAGAAATAAGCAGCTGAGTAGAGAAACAGTTGCCTTTGATATGTGGCTTTGAGTTTTGCTGAATTATGAAGTTATTTCCAGTCCAGAAGTGTTAGGAAGTGAGCACCTCTGTGATACTCTTTCTTCAGGGATGCTAGCAACCTCATGCTGAGAACTTATTGCCTGCAAGTCTGTGACAGGGGAAGTGGTTCTTCAGCTGCTACAAAAGGTGACAAGGAAAACAGTATGTGTCCTGAGAACACAAAAATATTAGTATTCACTGATATTACACCTTGAATTTACAGGTTTCACTTTTCTTTGCAAAGGTCTCTAGACAGAATTTATTCTATGCTTAGAAATGTAGGAAAATAGAGAAAAATCAAGTCCAGAAAGTTGCTTGGAAATTTCCTAAAAATAATCCATAGGACAGATATGAAACAAATTCCAGTTATTTTGTATTTAATTTCCTTTTTTTCCTACTGTGACCCTATTTTAAAGAGGAAAAATTTCTAAATATACAAACTTTCCCATAAAGTCTGTATCAAAAGATAAAAGCTTTTCAGGAGTGGAAGAAACACTCCTGAATCTTCACAGTCTTCTTATATTGGAAAGTTTTTTGTGTTCCTTCCACCCACCCAAAGATACTTCCAGTGTGGCATTGTTTATAATTTTCACAGTCACATATGTTTGGTCAAAAAAAATATTCCAGAATGTATTTTTCCATACAGTGACTGAAAATTTATTGACAAAGAAAACCTCCTAAGGACAGTCATTTGGAAGTGGAAAAATGTATTCATAAAGCTTTAAAATTGGTTCCATGTAAGGTTCTTACATTTTCTTGCAAAATCCATCAGAAAGAGAATTCCTTAAATTAAAAACTTTAGATTTCTCCTGTGTATTATATTAACCACACAAACTGTTCAGCCTAAATGTTTTGTGGTCATCCCTTGACATGGTTTGGGGCAGAGTGAGGAAGAACCTGGACTATATTCAAAACAGATACTTCTTCATGTAACCCAGTGAGATGAGCGCCCGAACTGAGCACCTTACAGCACTGAAGCAAGCTGTTGCTTAGTTGTTGTGTATTGTGGATGCTTAGCTGTAAACTGGAGAATGTGCAAAAAGTGTGAGGCAAGCAATTTCCACCCCAGGCTTTACAGTCACCTGTCTGGTTTGCACTCAGAGGAAGGTGAGAGAAAGGTTATTGTAGAGACTTTTCAGTGGTTTACTTCAGTAAACAGAAAACATATTGCCGAGTCTGATGACACAGATGTGGGAATAAGTTATTAACCGATACACAAAATGAAGTTGTAAATTATTCCAGGGTGTTTCATGCTTGTTGTTGGTGCCCTGAACTTCAAGCAGTCCTCTGGCTGCAAACTCCTGTTAATCTCAAGTTCCTGAGGGCAATTAAGTATGTCACACTTTTTGAGCCCTTGGGACCATACACTTCTGTTAACAGACCACCTGCCACCCTCTGCACTGGATCTCCAGGTTGCTGTTGCTGCTGTTGAGGCAGAGTTAAAGAATGAGTTTTTAATATTCTTTCACTTGATTAATTTTAAGACAAAATCTTGCTTTAATAAACCTGAGTGGAATCAGAATTAAGATCATTTAGTGACACTGTTCCTTGTGGGAAAAATATTGCTAGGAAGATTAACTCTCTTGAAAAATAATTGCTACTTTGGGGTATTATTTCCCATGTTCCATTACATTTTGCATCCAGACTGAACTTTCATGTTTGGGTTTGAAGATGGGAAGATAAATATCATTCTGTGAGGCAGACATTTTCAATCCATTCAGACTTTACCTCTGATAAAACAAATCCAATATACATGTAAACACAAAACAGCTGACTGTAGATTTTATTAATACCCAACAATAAAACCTTTTATTTGCAGTGGATATCAGCTGAGTAAAAACAAAGATGAGATTATAAATGCCAATATCTACTTTATTTCAGTCTTTCAAAAGCTATGGATTCTGTATTTTTTCAAACCAGTGCATTTCCTATGATACTGGGATTCCAGCAGCTCCAGCCAACAAGGCAGAGTCAGCTTCACTGGGGGCCCAGTTTAAATGCCTCTCTGCCAATGCACGTAACGGGCAATAAACAAGAAGAACTGGAAATGTATGTCCCTGCAGGGATACGACCTGATTGGCATCACAGAGACATGGTGGGATGGCTCCCATGACTGGAGTGTTGGAATGGAAGGATACAGGCTCTTCAGGAAGGACAGGCAGGGGAGTCAAGGAGGGGGTGTAGCCCTCTATGTCAACAATCAGCTGGAGTGTACAGAGCCCCACATGGAGACAGATGAGGAGCTAACGGAGACTCTATGGGTCAGATATAAAGGGAAGGCAGGGAAAGGGGATGTTACT
>NW_010314669.1:6065-6345 GCF_000700745.2 Antrostomus carolinensis | reverse complement strand
AAAAAAAAAAAAAAACCAAACAAAAAAAAAAGAGGGGGGAAAAAAAGAAAAAGGGGGAAGAGATGGAGATTAAAAAAAACCACAAGCAAGAAAGAGCGGCGCCTAAATTGCTCGTCGTCTCCCCATCTCATTACTCGCGACTTCTGAGGACGGGTATTTCCAAAGGCTGCTATGAAAGACTTGTCAATGGAGCCCCCCCGGATGAGATCAAAGCCTGAGGGCCGGGACGCCGGGTGTGCCGGAGGAGGGGGCGAGCGGTGGTGGATGGGGGGGGGGGGCC
>NW_010314669.1:5585-5992 GCF_000700745.2 Antrostomus carolinensis | reverse complement strand
ACGGCGGCCAGAGCCCAACAGCTGAAACCGAGATGAGCAAACTCCACCAGCTCACAGTTCGGCAACTCTCCCAAAATTCATGGTTAATAAAGGAGCTTATTCTGGCCAGGACCTCTCCAGACCAGACACCTCCAATTGCAGATGAGCGGGCGGCTTCCCCATCGCTCAAGCCCACTCCTTGGGTCTCTTCCTTCCCCACGCCGCGGCATCGCAAGCCTGGTGGGCCACCAGCAGAAAGGCCGAGGACAAAGGCAGGAGGACAGAAGTTGTGCCACTTTCCCTTCCCGCTGCCTCCCTTCAAATACGGGCTGCTTGCTTCTGCTCAGCGACAAATTTGGCTCCGGGCAGCGTTCCCACCACCAGCAGACGGGCACCCCATCAGCGGCGTGGAAAGCCAACTCACAGAT
>NW_010314669.1:5229-5545 GCF_000700745.2 Antrostomus carolinensis | reverse complement strand
CTATGTCAATTGTTATATTATTAGGTAAACTCTAAGAAGAAAATCTTTTAATCCACTGTGGCTAATCCAGTCCACTTTTGTTGGCCAGGACATATTCAGCATCAACAAAAGGCTCTGGCCGACGGACACCTGCATACATAATGTATTTATAACTGCGGGAGCCGGCTCGGCGGCAGAAAGAGCCACCGCTCGGGCCAGCAGCGGGGGCCGGGGCGGAGGATTTACCCGACTTTTATCACTCTTCATTTCAAAGAACCCGGCTGATATTTGCGCTGTGCCACTTACCACGGGGAGCACAAAGAGGCAGGATGTTCCA
>NW_010314669.1:4708-5074 GCF_000700745.2 Antrostomus carolinensis | reverse complement strand
TCCCATAGGGAGTTGGCAGCTGGGGTGACTCCCCTCAAAACAGCCGCCCTGGGCTTGCAGGGTCCCCTGGGATTTACCCTGTGAAGATGCTGTTGCCTTGGGATGGAGTCACCTTCCCACAAGGATGTGGGATACGGTGGATCCGAGGGAAGAGCTGCAGATGGCTGGCACTGTGAAGAGCGGCGCCTGGGTAGACCTTGTCCTCAAACCCAGGGAAAGCAGAGACCAGAGCTGAGGAACCTGAGAAGCAAATAAAACCCAACGGCAGCAAGGGCAGTGGGATGTGAGCACAGCTCACGTGGCCACAGCCTGGCTGATGCAGGGTCTTCTGGCAGGAAGAGGGGGGGGCTCCTGGAACTGAGCTGA
>NW_010314669.1:0-4669 GCF_000700745.2 Antrostomus carolinensis | reverse complement strand
TGGTTGCGGATGCTGGAGGTGAGCAGGGGACATCGTCCACCAAGCTCCTTCAGGCCACGGGTATGTCCCATCCCATGGGACATGTCAGCCTTCTCTGTGAGATGCTCTCCACTGCATGTCCTTGGCACACTGGGGAAGCTGCTGCTGCAGGAAGATGCCAAGTCCAAGGTCTGGCAAGATTTGGTGTTGTGCATCCACCACCACACAATTTCTCATGCTTTGGCCAATAAACAATCAGGACAAAACACAACATGAGGCCTGACTGCTCGTGTTTGCCAGCTGTGGGTTCTCCTGAGGCTGGTCACCACACCAGCCGACGCTTATCCATTGAAGGACTTCTGGCAGAGGAGATGCATTAATAAGAGAAAGTGCAGCAGGACGGTCAGAGCAAGGAATACATCCTCTGGGAGAAAACCAGGAGAGCCCAGCACACCAAGGTCAGAAAAGCCCAGGCTGTGGGGATCAGGCTGCTGTCTGCTCCCACCACCGTGGGGAATTGCTGAGTAGGCTGAAGAACACAACTGGTATGAGCACAAGTGGTGTGAAATGGCTGCAGATGGGCAGGCTGGACACCAGAAGGTGGGTCCAGTCCTGCAGAGCAGGGGATGGCGGTGGCCTCTGTGTTCTGATGGGGACAGGGGTGGAAGGGCTGGGAAGCAGCACCACTTTATGGAAGATGGGCCAAGGCGTCATGTCTGGAAGAGATGGGACACAGCAAAGCCTGAGACCTGCCCAGCCTGATGCTTATGTCTCTGCCGAGCAGTTCTTGCTGTCTCCTCCCCAGGGAAGGTGAGGACTATGGGATGCTCATGATTGCTAGCCCACATCTCCCCGGGCTCCCAGCCATTCTGTTCTGGAGAGGACTTGGCTCTGCTGCAGTTCACCTGCCCACCATGGCATGGGAAGGGGAGAGGATTTTAGGAGGCAGCCTGAGGTTTCACATCCAGGGAAAAGAGCCACCAAGCAGGGAACACAAGCAGAGAAGGGCCACTGATGGTCCCAGAAGTGCTGGCAGAAGGAGACAGGGAATCTCATGGCTGACATCCAGCACCAGGGCAGGTTTGCCTTGGCTGTGGAGCATGTCTTGGACACCTCCAAAGACAGAGACCCCCCACTTCTCCAGGTTTCCTCCCACAGTGAATGACTTCTGGTTTGGTGTCAGGATGACTCTGATGCTCTCCACATCTGGATGAGGGAAAGAAAGCCTTGAGATGAGTCAACACCAAGATGATCTCCTGGGTTGGGCTTATGCTGGGGCAGCTAAAGCAGCAGCAGAGTTTGAAGAACTCTTCCATAAGAGCGTGAATACACGGCCCTCACTGAGCACCCCCAGCTCCTCAGCCATGGCTCAGCACAGCATCGGCTGGCTAATGAGGAGCAGCAGAGCCTGCACCAGCTTGTCCACCCATGCAGCCTCCTCCTGCCACTACAGCCCCACCAATCCTGGCACACTTGGGTGTCCCCTGTTGGTCTGCAGATCTCCAGCCACGGCAGAGCTGGTGCAGCAGGAGAGCGTCCTCCTCATCATCGCTTTTTTTTTTACTCTTCTCTGCAGAAGGAAGCAGGTAAAACCCAGAGTCACTGCTGGGCTGGGTCCAGCATCCTGGCTCAGCTGGTCAGGACCTCAGCTGGCATCCACCAGTGTAGATCATCTCCTAGTGCCATTCCTAGGACCTCACTCCCACCATGGATGAGGAACTCTGCAAAGAAACCTCCTTTCCCAGAGGTGGTGCAGCCCTCGGGCAGGTCACCAGCAGTGGAGGGGCTCCAGGACTTGCCCGGGCCGAGCCCTGGCTACCCTGGTTGGGTGCTGGTGCCACAGCAGTGCAGGGGTCCTGCCCACCAGCTCAGCCAGCAGGGTTGGCCATTGCTGGGGAGATGGGTGCAGGATGGTTGCTCGGAGGGAGGGCCACCTCCACCTGGGGATGGAGGTTGGGAGGTGCTGCTGGGAAGCAGGAGGTTGGGGAAGGAGTCCCAGCAGGGGTAGGGAGGGACGCCAGGAGGGTCTGTGGCTGCATTACCAGAGGGCTGGAAGAGCAGGGGGCTCCCAGAAGTGCCCTGACTGGACTAAGGGTCCCCCAGCTGGGACTGGCTTGTCTCCTTGGCCTGGAGCAGACCTGGTCCCTCAGTGCAGCAGATCATGCTGCAGAAGAGCCCAGCAAGGGCTCTGGCTGGTGGGATGTGACTTCCCGTGACCATGGATGTCCTGCCTGCCAGCGGGCCCCCACCAGGATGATTTTCTGGGGCGTGGCATGAGAGCCCTGTCTGAGAGGCATGAAGCAGCAAGGAAAACCACTCTGCAGGAGAAATAAGAGGTGAAAATGCCCTGGGGCTTCCCTCAGCAGCACCCAAGGTGATCACAAGGATCCTTTGCCCCAGCCAAGGTCTGGCTGGAATTTGGATCTGCACACACCAGCCACAAGCTCAGCTGACATTGTCACTTCATGGGCTGGGAGCTTTCCTGGAGAAGGACAGTGGCGAGTTGAGACCTGAACTGTACCCGTCAGGTATGTCGGCAGGTAAATTGATTTCCAGAGCTTGTCCTGAGTGCATGAGTGTTTCTGAGATGTCCTCACAAGCCTCAGCATACCCAGCACAGCTGGCCATAAACCCATGGGCCACTAGGTGGACTCACAATAAACCAAAATTGTGTGATAGAGAGCTTCTGACCACCTCCATATCTCTGGGAAGAACCTTGTCAAAGCAGATGCACCCTCAGTGAGCCTCAGCCCAGGCAAGAACTAAAAACCCAGCAGTGTGTATCCAACTGGCCACCACCTGGTCACCAGGCATTGGCCAAATCATGCTCAACAGACCCTGCTTGTCACAAAACTTCCTGCCAGCTCTGTGGGAGAGCTGACCCTCCAGGACGGGTGAGCCAGGAGTGTGGGGACAAGCACTTGCTTCCCAAGTTGAACTGCTGATAGGGATCATATCAATAACAGGCTGGAAGACTCCAAGGCTGTAGGACAGACATCAAGGCATCGCTGAGCTTGCTTTCACCAGCTAGGCTAGTGACCACATCTAAGCCAGAAGATCTCGCCCAGTGTTGCAAAACAGATCTGCAAGAGCAGAGCGACCGATATTTCCAGCAGGACTCTTGACATCGGCTTTCCCTTACCCTCCAGTAGCCCAGCTGGGTGGGATCACCAGTGGCTGGGGGAAGGAGATGGGCCTCTCCCACCAGGATCAAACAGGTTGCAGTAGCATGGGCTGCTCTGGGACTGCCATGGTGCAGGGACCAGCTGTCTCATCGCAGCTCTCAACAATGTGAGCCACCAGACAGACCCCACATTCCTCCCCAGGGCCGATGCCCACTGTGTGCCCACCTCATCCCCTCCTGCTGCAGGGACACCGGAGCAGCAGCCACAGGGAGTGAGCGAGCGATGACCTGGGGCAGGTGGGTGAGCCCTGGGTCTGCAGTGGGGCTTGGGGACAGGGACAGTGATGTCCCCACAACCACCACTGCTCCCTCCTGTCCTGGCTCTGTAAGGTGGGACTATTTCTGCAGGGGTTACCACTCCGGAACCCTCACACTCAGGGACAGGGCAGTCCCAGGGTGACTCGGGGCAGAGCAGAGCCTGCTCCAGACTTCTCCAAGACATGAAATGTGTCCTTCAGAACCATGGGAGCCGAACCCCCTCATACGAGTGGGGACCAGAGGGTGTCCCTGCCTGGCCTGGCTGCCCTGCAAGCATCTCCTGGGCAGGGTGGTCCCAGTGGGGACGAGCTGACATCTCTTCTCTCTGCAGAGCGGAACTGCTGGGACGTGCATGGACGGCATCCCACCCCCAGCCCCCCGAGAGGAGCGGTGAGCCTGGTGGTCTGGAGCATGGAGAGGCAGGAGTGCGGGGCGCAGGCCCGGGCTGGAGCCCAAAGGTGGGTGCAGGAAGGTGCATGGGGTGGGATGTCACCAAGGGGTGCTCACCTTCCCCGGCAAGTGATGAAGGGCATCAGGCATTGGCGATGCCGGCCAGGACAAGTGTGTGTGCGATGGGGTTTGGCAGAGAGGGTTGATCAAAACTGGGGGAGTCGTGGGGTCTCAGATGCAGCAGGGGTCTGGCAGGTTCTCTTTGCTCTGCCAGACATGGGCAACCCTTCCCCAAAAGCAGCACGGGGGACAGGTGGGGAGGGCTGGGGGACACTGAGGTCCTGGCACCTGTATTGGCTCATGTTCTCCTCTCCTGTGCCGCAACCCCGAGCAGCAGCGCTGGCTCCTCACCCGGGCAGGGCTGGGTGTGTGCTGTGTCCTCATCCCTCAGCAGGGATGGGCTCAGCAGTTGCCCACTGTCCACTGCCACCCGGAGTGAGGTCCCAGAAGCAGCCTGGTCCTTGCCCAGGTTATTTCAAGGTTTAAGGACTTGAATTTCAACTTTAAATCTCATTTGTAGTCCCAGTCCCATAGCTTTTCCTGCAGGTTTTATGCAACCCCTGGAGCATCCTTGGACAGTTCATCAATTAGGTTATTTTCTAGAAGGAGATTGCACCTACCCCAAAGTATTGTCACTGTGTGAGAGAAATAGCTGGCTGGATATCGAGTGATCAGCTCATCCGGAGCAGCTTCCCAAGGCACGGCATGAGCTTGTCTGTAATTTTTTTGGGGGGAAATGCCAGGTTTAGGGGCTCTGTGTTCAAGCAGGGGAAGGTGAAGCAGAGCTGGGGGAAGGTG
>NW_010314668.1:7227-31691 GCF_000700745.2 Antrostomus carolinensis | reverse complement strand
ACAGCACCAGTCCCAATACCAACCCTTGAGGAACACTACTAGTCACCAATTTCCACTTGGACATTGAGCAGTTGACCACAACTCTTTGAGTGCGACCATCCAGCCAGTTCCTTATCCACCGAGTGGTCCATCCATCAAACCCACATGTTTCCAGTTTAGAGACAAGGATGTTGGGCTTTGGTTGCACCTTTGGCGTTGCGCACTGGGCGCCGGCGTGCTGCAGTTCCGCTCTCCAAGGGGCCACAGGGACACCCGCTGCCTGCCTGGCTTTGAAACAAAGCACTGTTTGGTTATTTTACATTACAAACAGCTCGTGTGTGTGATTTACTGAGTGATCATCCATTTCTACATGAATTTCAGTCTTAGGCTTGTTGGTTCTTGTAATGAATCTCTTAATTCCCAGTCAGGCAATGGTTTTTTTGAATGGTTACAATTCTTACTCTAAACTGTAGTTTTAAGCCTTTGTGGTGATTTGGCCATGAAGAGAAGCAGTCTCTGAACACTCACCGAGTTTGCTTCCCTTGTACAGGTTTGTGACTGTGTCAGCCTCATGGTAAACTGAATTTTAGCTCCTTCTCCAAAAGCTGACCTCAGGAGTGAGTTGGTTTTCAGCCAGGTTTGTTCCCCAGTGTGGCTGTTTCTATCGCTTCACAAGTAGCTATGGCATCAAAAGAGAGGGGAACTTGGGGCAGAAATGAGCTTCTGGGCCCAGGAGGGTAGGAATGCTACTTCTGGTCATTGTACCAGCTTATGGCCACTTAATTTTAGTTTAAATACAGATTTTTGGGTTTTTAAATCTTTCACCAGGAGACACTTTTTGTCCATTTCTTGCCTGGGGAAAATGAACTTTTTGTCAAAACGCCTTTATTCTTGGTGTCCTGAATTTCTGTCCATTCC
This sequence comes from Antrostomus carolinensis, assembly GCF_000700745.2. Lineage (NCBI taxonomy): Eukaryota > Metazoa > Chordata > Aves > Caprimulgiformes > Caprimulgidae > Antrostomus > Antrostomus carolinensis. The sequence goes on along the minus strand of NW_010314668.1, from coordinate 30,794 downwards.
TTATGTTACTCATTGATTTGTAAATACAGTTACTAGCAGTGGGCAAGTGATAGTAATGTCATTTACTTCTAGACAGTTTTCAGAACAGCTGAGGAAGCTGTATGCTTAAAATGCATAATCCTCTAAGCAGATGTGCTTTGTTTTTTTAAGAAGAATGAAAACAAGAATTGGAAGTGGTAAGCCATCTAGAAATAAAAATGAAAGCTAAGTTTAGAAAGGCTTTAGTCTTTTAGCAGATAACACTTGTGTGTTCATGGTTGTTTAGTCCGTGGTGTGGTTGTACTGATGCACATCTTCATGGGCGTGCTTTATATTGCGTGTGTAAGTTCTGCCAAATGTTCTGCACTAAAATCAAATGTTACTACAGCAACTCATGCAAGTAACCGGTATGCTTTTTGGAAAAGCAGTGTTAGTAAAGCTTTAGGCACCTGTTGGATTATAATGCTGGCCCTACAATCAGTCATCTGTTGTTTTGGCAGCATCTTGTAGTATGTGTTGTGTATGTGATGAAGTGGATGAAGAAATAAGAAAGGAAAAACTATCCGAAAACAAACAAATAGCATGAGAATTAAGTTTGAGTTTTCATGACGCCCGTGCCTGTGGTTTAGCCCAGGCTGTTTTAGTGCGTTTGAGCCATATTTGTGAAATCACAGAATCACAGAATGTCAGGGATTGGAAGGGACCTCGAAAGATCATCCAGTCCAATCCCCCTGCCAGAGCAGGAACCTAAATGAGATCACACAGGAAGGTGTCCAGGTGGGTTTTGAATGTCTCCAGAGAAGGAGACTCCACACCCTCCCTGGGCAGCCTGTCCCAGGGCTCCGTCACCCTCACTGTAAAGAAGTTTTTTACAGATGCTTTGTTGTCTTCTGGAGCATGTATGTGTAACTCTTTAAACAGAAACCATGTTTTTTCTTATTGCAGTTTGTTTCTGTTGCAGCTAAAGCTTTTCCTTTAGCATCCAATCTACCCATTTTCTGGTTCACAACAAAAGTGTAAATCAATAAACAAAATGCAGAACATCTCAGTTGCTGTTCTGTTTGTACTTGTTTTGTACACTACTAATGCGATGTAAAAACATCCTGCAGTCTTTACCTGTGTTGCTGTGTCCCCAGTAGTTATTTCTTGCAATAACATGTTTGTTACAACAACATGCAAACTTCACTCAGTCTCTATTTACATGTAAGTACATCTCGGGGCATTATCATCAGAGTACTTGTGTGTAGAGGAGAGTCTGATAAAGTCTGCAGTAGAGGCTTCATTTGAATTGCAGCAGCTACAAGAGGAGATTGCGTCATGAACCAGCAAGTGGATCTTTTATTGAACTGTAGCAGTTTTTACCCGAGTGTGAGACCAGACATTTGACAGAAATGAACAGTAACTCAGTGTGTCAGAGGATTATTTGAGGTTTGTGTTTAACTGGTCAGAAGTGTGTGGGACAGGAACAAGAGTATTTTATTTCTTTGTTGATGTTTTCTAGAAATGAAGATTTCTGAATTTAAAAAGAAAGTCAAGAGAATAATTTATTGGTTTCTGCTTCTTGCAAAATCTTTTTAAGTTATTTCCTTCTTATGAGGTTTATTCACATAAATATAGTGTATAGATGTTAATCTTACTGCAGCCCAGACTTACATTATATTATTATCTGAGCAACTATTCTTTTCTGACAGTATGGTCACCAAAACAGCTTTAAAGCTTAGGGAGAAGTGTCATGAGACAGGAATTGTGCAGCCTCAGAAAGCAAGAGGGATGTCAGGAAATGGGAATCTTTTTAGGAGCATTATAGGATCACAAGGAAAATGTTACAGGAATAACAGTTTCAAGCACTCTGCAAGATGACTGCCTGACTTCCCCCCCCAACCTGTGTAGAACTGGATTCATCTGAAGCCTGGGTTTATTATGTTCAAAAACTGTTTCCTTGGAAACATTCCATATAATTAAACTTGTTTTCAATTTGAAATGAAAGACTCAAACTGTCTATGGCATATTTTGAAACATTTAAATAGAGAAAAAATTAACAGCTCATTTCTTATTGTGATTGTGCAGACAATAAGGATCTTGGATTAGCATATTCCTACAGAATTTTAATGCAGAGTAACTATATTAAAGATTAAATTTAGATACCTTTTTAGTGTGCTGTATTTCTGACCTTATAGTGCAGTGTCAGTGAAGATAGTGTAGAAAACTGTAGGAGAACATTATTCAAACCTTTTTCATCTTTGCAAGTCAGTCAGTTGCGAAGACCCTTTAGCAGATCATTTTATCTTAAAATTTCTACAGATGTTGCAATTTTTTTCTACTTGTACCCTTTTCTAAGATACAAACTTGATAGTAAAACAAGCTGCACCTGTTAAATAAGACTTTTTTTCCAGAGCATTAATTTTACTTTTCTTAGTAGTCAATGCCTTTGAAACATCAGGATGTTTTCAGTTGCATTATTTATGGGTGCATACATCTGTTAATGCTTGGACTTAGGTTCCTCACAGGTGTTGTGCTAACTTAGGTTTTAACACTCTATGGTTGAAGTTGCTTTCTTTAAATATATAGCAGGTAGGTGATAAGATACCAGGTTGATTATTGACTTTCATCATCACCAGAACAGCTTGGATTTTGAAGCATGATGTAGCAGCTCCCCAGGTTATACCGTCTTTAGTAGGATGTGTAGGCACAGCGGAAGTCAGAAGGAATTGGACTGTTTGCAGATAGCAGTTTGCTAATGAAATCTCTGTAGTGGGGAGGTTGTTAGGTTTTTTCATTACTTAAAAGATATGCTAAATTATTTTACATGTCTTTACAAATTCAGTATGGAATATTTGTTGCTTTGTTTGGTTGTTTTTTTTTTTAACTAGAGAAGTGGTTATTTAGGACTTAAATTTATCTTTAGCCACTAGTAAGCTTGCCAAGATACCTGTGGTTTGGTGTAGTTTGAGATTCTGTGTTCCTCTTTATGGAATGGGCCGCATATGATATAATTAACCCTAATTCTGATTATTCTGAACTTCTATATTGAAAGATCTTCTGTATACCTTCAATACAGTGGCTGAAAGATCTAACAGAACAGTTTCAAATAAAACTCAGAATTGTGTGTCTTATATGAACTGCTGGAGTTTTTTCTTTTTCCTTATGTTTTAGCAATCTCCAGTTCTGTACCATCTCTTATACTGCTATTTTTTCCTTCTCTTTGGTTCTGCTTTTTTTATTTCTCATACTCAATCTATTCAGGCATCCAAGTAGAAACTTCAGGCTCCAGCAAAAATGTGAATTTAGCTCTGTGACTGGAAAGATACTTGAGGAGAAAATAGTTTCTGTGAGCTTGTTGCTTGTTAAACATTTCACTTCAGAGAAGCCTAGGCTTTCCAGTCTCTGTTAGTGGAAAAAAGTAGATATTGTAGTGCCTGTACTTTTGACATTGACTTTTCTTATGCTTTGTTTCAAAAGGTTTAGTCTTCAGCAAATTTTAAACTCTGTAGTTTTGTAGAATTCCTAAAAAATTCTGTATCACTTACAGTTGTGAAATGTAAACTAGAAGATATGCTGAGACATTAAAATGGTAATCTGTATCTTTTAATGATCTGGAACAAGAATAAATACAATATGAAATGAAAAATCAAGAGTATGTGAGATGCGTGTGCTTTCTGGGTCCTTAATGCTAATTTGGCTGCACTTTAAATTGGTTTTCAGCCATAGTCTCTTATTCCAGTCTCTCATGGGTTTGATTTCATGTATTCCATGAGTGGTTTTACATGTTGTTTGTAATTTTATGAGCTCCTGTCCTCAAAGACTTGAGCACTTTAATGAGGTGTTGAGTCGCAACTGGTGGGACCAAAATGCTCAAGAGAGTGGCTTCTGAATAAAGAGGGTGCCAGGCCACTTCCTTCCATTTGCCTGGGGAAGTGAACCTCCCACCACAGCAGCCAGGGACGTTTATGGGTGGAGAGCTGAGGTGGAGGCACCGTCCGCAGGTATGGAGGGAAGTGATGAGGGAGGCAGCATCAGAACCACACCATTATTCACCCTCTCAAACCACGCCGTGGCGTGTCCCTTTGTGAAAGGTGCTGCACCTGGAGTTGAGCTGCTGCTTCCTGCTGTTGGCACCTCTGTTGCTTCAGGGCTGCTGTTATGGTGTGACATAGTCTACAGGTGGACCTGTTCTTCCCATCTGTGGCTTTCTCCTAGACCAAACCCATGTGAGTGACAGGACAGCAGGAAATGCATCATGAACTGGGCCTGTATTGCACCTGGGTACCAGCATCTCTTCTTCTCCTGCTGCCCTGCACTGTTGTCGTGGACTAAGAGAGAAAACCCTAAATGCATGGCTCTACCACTGCTTTTCTCCTGATTCTGAGACACACGATATGTGAACCAGAAGGAAGTAAACAGTAGGACAGTTTATGTCACTCCTCCCACTGAAGCAAGTCTTTTTGCAGACAGTGACTCTAGACCTAAATAGAGGCTGAGCTTCTTTAAAAAAAAAAACAAACCAAAAAAGTCTTTTTAAGCCTATGAAGCTTATAGGTGCCAGGAAAAAAAAAAAAAAAAGTTAAATGTAGTAGTTTGGCATAAATACAACTCCTGTTGATGGATTTTAGAGTATCTGAAGCCTGTCTGTCATGGTACTGTTTTCCCCCTCAACATGTAGTGTACTATATCTAGTTGAACATGAGATTAGCTATCCATCAGCTATAGCAAATAATAAATTAGCTTAATCGACGAGCTTTTAATTTCACTCACTTTCAAACCATAAATTGTAGCCATTCCTTTTTCCTTTTCAAAGATGTCTATAGTAAATGTGTAAATTATCTGAAATGTTTTCATCTAACTTTGAGTTTCTGTTAATACCATGTGTCTTTGATGAAATGGTGTTAACATTCCAAGTAGTTGTAAGTGAATCCTAGGAAAAAATAATACACTGAACATCTGTCTTCTTCCTGAGCTGGTGTCAGTGCCTGATTCCTTCTGGCCATTGCCAGCAGGTAAAGAATCCTTGTTCCCAGATCTATGAAATACAGTAGGTCCATGTTTACAGTTGTTACCAAGTTAAAGATGAGGCTCAGAATATATGATATCTGAGGGGGAAAAATCAGGTGGCACCAAAATGTTACGTAGGTGTTGATTTTCTGTCTGTCACTTTACATTTTGTGTAACCTTAATCTTGTTTCTCTAAGAACACTGAAATGGAACTTTGGTTGGGATGAAGGGGTTTTTTTTAATATGACTCACGTTGAGAGAATTTTTGCAGTCAGTGGAGTTAAGTTGTCTAAAATTATTTCTAAAAATAAATCTCCTTTCTTTAATAAATTCTCCTTCACAAGAGACTTGACTATAATGGGTTTTCAGTCTTTACATGAGAATTCTTCAGGCATCGAACTCCAGACTATGCTAGTAGCAGCTCTGCATTTATTGTTTAAGACAAAATCAAGGGGTTTCACTTGTTGCTTTCATTTATAATCGTTTTGTTGACTCTGCTGCTGCGGTGGTGTCTCAGTAATGTGATTAGCAATACAGCAAAGACTAATCCTGTTGTTTGTTGCCCTTTTCGGTATCTCTAAATGTGGTATCTGCTTTATGTTTCTCAGGCTCCATTTCATGTTGTTGGTATGTTGGAGGGAGGTGAAGATGAGTATCATACTTTACAAATTCCCAGAGAAGGGCTTTGTAAATATCAAACGTAGCAGTGATTAACTGTTGGATGTGATCAGTAGAAAAAACAGAGCCCCCTACACAGTTAAGCATGTGACTTCTGAGATTTCCTACTCAGTTTCATTCTGTATGAAGTTTATTTAAAATAGCAGATTCACCTGTGCTTCCTAGTAGAATAGTTGCTTTAAATTTGCATTTTACGAAGTGGGAATACAAAGGTCATGTTTGTTGTCTTAAACTATTTTCAAATTGGCACGGGTGATTTTTTTTTTTTTCATACAGCTTATTAATTATTTCACAATAAATTTATGTTAACTAGTTTGAACCAGTGCCAAAATGATTTGCTTGTTTGATAAACCAGGCAGTGTTAGGTTTAGGTGATTTTTTAGGTGCTTGTTTTTAGTGCATGGGGTTTGTTTGGTTTGGGGGGGCAGGGTGAAAGCCTGGCTTTTCATTATGTGGGTTTTCTTTTTTGTTTCCTGTCGTCTTGCTCATGAAATGCCTTTTGCTTTAACAGAAGAAAAACTGATTTTGGTAACTTGAAATAGTGGGGTTTTTTTTGTTTTTTTGAGGGGAGGGATTATTAATTTCAGCTTTCCAATATTTGCTATTAAATTGTTAACAATTGTACTGGACTGGACACTGACTTTATTAAAACTACCTTTGCAAAGCTGACTTTGGGAATTTATTGCCCCAGCTATAACCTGTTTAGGCTCAAGATTGCTGCTCAGTATAGTAAAAATGCTTACTCTTTAGTTTGCCAACGGCTAAGTCACATTGCTGGTAAACTCAAGATAGCATTCTGCTCCATGATTCAGGGCTTTAATGTTTTAGTCTGAGCTTTTCATAAATATTGTGCAAGGATGCATTTTTCTGCTGAAATAATACAGTTTTGCATGTATTTGGTAAAGTTACTAACTCCAGTTTGTCTGTAAAACATGATTATGTATGTTGAAGGTGATGAAGTTGGTATGTGTACAGCTTTACCCCTACTTTCAAAATAAGAAACAGCCTTTGGCTTTCTTCAGTCATGCTTTAAACTTTATGGCCAATAGCAATATTCTCCACTGATAACTCAGGATGCCTAAAAGAGAATAAAGTTGTCCATATCTCTTGCAGGGGCAGAATTTATCTGTATACAGTATATACCAGGAGTTACTTTTCATTTCTCTTAACATTGTGCCAGTATTAAATGACCTCTCCTCAGCTTAATTATGATTATGATTGGTATATGATTAATCAGCATAGTGTTTCTTGACCATATCCCACATATATGTGTATTTTTGTAAGAGACAGATTTCTTCTGTTCTTTCATTTTTACAGTTACATGGGAATTGGGCTTTCAGCACAAGGTGTGAACATGAACAGACTACCAGGTATGTTTCAGTATTTATTATGTTTGGTAAGTTACTTACATTGGTTAATTGTGTTTTTAAAATATACTTGCCCTTGATGGGAAGGTTCTGGTAAGCAACAGAGTGTAGCATGACATCTTGTGTTGCATCTGTTACCAGAATTATGTAAAGCTTGCAGCTAAAAAGTTTAGCTTTTGATTCATTATCCCATACTACTTTCCTGAACTCTTAGTGTTGTTTATAACATTATGCAGATACTTTTTAGCAAACAAATACATTTTAGAATTTTCATCGTGTTTCCTGATAAAAATGAAGCTATAGGTTTCCTTGCTCTGTAAACTGAATTTCTATCAATAAAGATGAGCTGTTATGATAAAAACTTCCTGTGAAACGTGAAGAGAGCTCTCCTGCTGTCAGTTTCTGTCCTGGTACCTTTCCAGCCCTAGTAGTAAGGATGTGTAGGGTAGTTTTGACTGTTCCATTGACTTGCACAGTCCAGGGACGCTGTCTTGTTATAATGCTTGTCTGCAGTGTCTCTGTATAGTATTTAAAGAAGTTTTGTGTGTGTGTGTGGATGTTGGGGTTTTTTAAATAGATCTTTAAATGTAAAAACAATCAAACACCCTGATTTTTAAAAGTTGTTACTATTAGCCAAGTATAAAATCATGTTAAATTGACCTTGGAGTATCTGTATTGTTTCATTTGCTTTGCTGCTTGCTCACCCAAATGTTCTGACAGCAAGTCCCAGTTACACTGCAAGCCCAGCTAAGAGTGATGAGTTACTAGTGGGTGGTGTTAAGTTTGAGTATGATTTAGGATTCATTGCAAATAATTATCAAAGGTACTACTAATCAGTGTAACTGTGGTAATTTGAGGTATTTAATTTACTGAGAGGTGCTTCGTGTGGTGCCAGCTGAAGCTACTGATCATACAGATTAAGGGCCTAAGTATGGAAAATCCTTTCAAATTAACCTGTTATTCAGCAGCTTGACAGAAGAATAAACCCACAACCTTTTACTCTTTAAAAGTAGTTTGAGTTGTCAGTATCAATTCTTATAGTCAGAATGCGTGCATATATTTTTATATATATATGGAATTTGGCGATTTAATTTAAAGATCTTGCTTTATGTATTTTAAATAGGCATTTAATAGATCTGTTAGGAAGATTTTGTGGTGCCTGAAAGCTTACTCCTTTTCTATGTGTTTTTGTTTAGTATTGAATTGCAGAGAGTGTGGACAGGTATTTTTAAATGAGCTCAGACTAAAATTGCTTGCTGTGAATTTCGTTGAGTAGTGTAACAATATGAAGCTTCTTAACTGATTCTGCAGCTTCTTTACCTGCGAAGTTAGCACCATATTTGCATACATAATGATCTGCCTGTGTGCTGTGACTTTCACCTGTATTGATAATTTTTTTTCTTTCTTTTTTTTTTGTTTTTAATTTTTAGGGGCAGCAAAGCTAGTGACACTATAGTCAGGTGATTCTGCTGTTATGCAGAGGCTGCTTGCTGCTGAACAGTTATTAAGAATAATCAGAAGTAGAAACGTGTCTCCCCAGAGATACGTGCTTGGGTTCTAGCCAGGAAGAATTTGATTACGACATATGGTAGCAATAGTTTTGCAAGATGAAAGGGAGAACGGGAGAATCCTCACTGCTTTATTGGGACATGTCAGATCTGCATACAGCTTTTCAAATTTCAGCGTTGTAGCTGATCATATAATTTTGTGTGTTGACTTAAAGAGAAAAATGTGTTATCTGAATTGGCATTACCTGTTCAGCCATTTTGATAAAAGAAGTTGTCATTTTATTTTTTTTTTTAATGAAACAGATTTGATAAATAAGAAATCTTAGAAACCAGAAAGCTGAGCATAATAATTAACTGTATTAACCTGGTTAGAACATACTAACTTTGCGTAGTCCTTCCATTATTTCATGATAAAGCAAACGAATAAATTGCAAATGCTTTTGTTCTCTAGGTTGGGATAAACATTCGTATGGTTACCATGGAGATGATGGACATTCGTTCTGTTCCTCTGGAACTGGACAACCCTACGGCCCAACGTTTACTACGGGTGATGTCATTGGTTGTTGTGTCAACCTTATCAATAATACCTGCTTCTACACAAAGAACGGACACAGCTTGGGTATGGAGAAACACTTTCTTTAATGATAACGTTATGTCTGTAAGTCTGCTGTAAATCTGAAACTCTTTATGTCAGGAGCAAAGTGTTTGAACAGTTCTTTACATAGTTTCATAACATATGAATTAATTAAAGAATTAGGAAGAATAATTTATTGTGTGCCACTTGCACTAACCTTCCTTGTGAATTTGCAAGGATTTGTCGTAGCGTCTCATTCCATAGGACCAGCATTTATGAACTCTGCTACTAAACCCACAAATAGTACTTGATGTTTATAACATCAGGTAATAGATATGAGAGAAGTGGAGAATGGATACAGCTAAAATTCATTGCTGCTGTATGGGGGACACTGAGCCTTCACTAAAACCTTCCATCAGGTGGGCACTGTTTTGAACATATGTTAGAGAACAGTGTCTTTTGGGATGTCCCATTCTGGAATCATGCATAGTTGGGCTAAAGGTATGAATTATACAAGTTGTACCAAAATTAAGTCAATTTAAATCCTTGTGATAAATTTTAACATTATGCAACACTGCAAGACAGTGTCTGAGTTTGAAGATGGCAGGAGGGGACAGAGGTAAAATTTTTGATGTGATATATATATAAATATTCAGTTACTTGAGGCAATGTAATTAGCAAAAATACAGAGTGTAAAGAAAGCAGAAAAAATCTACTTCCTGCATTAAGGAGGGAGCAAGGGCTTGGAAAGACATTTTGGAATTGTGCTGAGGGGAGTAGGAAGTTTCAAAGGATAAAACTCAGAAAGAGGAAATAAGGTTTTTGTCTTGGGTAGAAATGTGATAAGGAAAAGAGAGGCTAGCTTGAAATGAGAGGCTGTTGAGATAGGGACTCTTGAAGTCACTGTTCTATTTTCTCACATTGCCAAACATGAGGAAGGTTTGGAAAGTAGTAAGGGGAAGGACGTGGTTTTAACTCTTGTCTCTCAGAACAAGACTGCCTGTTTGTTTGCTCAGGCCTTGTGCAAACAGATCTAAATCTGGAGTTGTCCTGTCCCTACTCAGAGCAGGGCTTAGATACCTCCAGAGGTCAGTTCCAAGTAATCACTTCTGTGATTCTGTTGTATCATGATTTAATATTTCTTCTAAATGGAACGAGTCTTTGTCCCTGGACTTAGTGCCGTGACAGCTCTGGCAGTGGGTCACTGGAACCATGCCCTGTGTAGTTGTTTCTTTTAGCCCTGTTTCAGGGTGTCAGTCAAAATGGAAGGTAACAGGCTCATGTTGTGTTTATCCTAATCTTTAATGCAGTTAAAGCTGAGAGGGGTGGCCTTGCTTTGTTCCCTTTTTGGAACTAATAACAGTGTGCCTGCAGGTAAGTTGGATCAGGTTGTTGATAACCAGAGACACTGGTTTTCTGACTGTCTGTAAAGTCATACACGTGTAAGAGCTAAGAAGGGAGGAGGAGAACCTTCTTTTTCAGTGGAGGTCATAAAGCAGACTGGATTAGGCCAATTGTGAAACAGTACTCTTAAATTATTAAAATCTGTTTAAAGAGAACAGAATGGCATAGGTGAGGAGAGGCTAGTAGAATGTTTTATGTCATAGAGTCTGACAAACACTTTATGGTTTTCAGAAGGAAATGTGACGGCTGTTCTGCTGTTGTAGGCTTTGCTAGCTTGAATTTCTGACAGGAAAATTGATTCTGTGTTAAGGGGAAAAGGAAATTAGAAATTTTGTCTGGTTTGCTGAGTTGTTGCTGCTGCTGGTTGTCTGGATTTCCTTTATGATCATGACTTGGGAGGACTTTTATGTTTCTTCTTTGGGCCACAGATGCACTCTAGAGTATTGGAAATCTCTGGCTCAGCCTGGGATTTGATGCTACAAAAAGGACTAAGCAATTATTTATGCAAGTGTTAAAATCCTGGGTTAAAAAAAAATAAAAAGAAACCAAACCCCCCAAAACCCCTAATACCTGTGTGTCATTCAGACATCATTTATCTGTCTTGCCTACTACCATTGTTATTTTGGAAAAGAATGAGTTTGATGTCAAAATGTGCCAAACAAAATAGCAGTAGCTTAGAAAAACTGAGGGTGTGAGCAGGTAATAAATAAAATGATAGCTTTGAGATGTGATGGGAGGAAATGGATCCACTCGATGCGTCATTCTTTTGTATCAAAGGTGTGAGTAAGGAATCCGGATGCTCTTGAGATTTGAAATCTTAGTGTAGAATGGAGATAGAAAGCAGGGGTGGGAATTAGGACAAAAGGTTAAAAGTTTCATTTTAATCTTAAATTTGAAAAGGCATTAACACAAAATAAATAAAGGGATAAGTGGTTTCAAATCATTATGCACTTGTGTAGTGTATGGAGATCAGATTTTTCTCTAATCCTGAGGCAGCAAAATCACTGCCTTGGTCTTATGGGTAGAGGGATGCTTGTAATTATATAATAAGATATTAAGCTATTCTGTTTGAAAACCAAACCAAAACACCCTGGTGTGGATGGATTACAGTGCAACATTTACCAGCCTGGTTTGGAGTATTATAGGCACGTGCTGCTCATGTAAAGATAATGCCTACTAACGAAGAAAAGTAATAGCAAACAAGAAGAGACACCGCTAAATCTTGCTGTGTCAGCTTTAAGACATGCAAGTGTAAAAATACCTTGTTTTTCTTATTTTTCCTGTTAATTTTAATCTATCACCAGAATTTTCGTACTTTTTAATCTGCATATCTGTAGGATGTTTGCTAAATCTTAAACCCTAGTCTGAAAACGTGAGGGCAGATTGAGTGCTTTTGAATGAAAATTGCTTTTTGCCAAATACTTCCCTTTATTACTCAATGTCCTGGGTTTAAGTTTTTTAGTTAAACTATCACACTCGAGCACATCGGTTATGCCTAAGCATCATGGATGTCACCATACTTAACCACTTATTTTTGAGATGGTTTGGGTGAGTTTTCTGAACATACATTGATACATTTAGGAAAATGAGACTAGAACCTCAACATATGGAAATTAATCTTAATTTTCTCTTCATTACAGGCATCGCTTTCACAGATTTACCGGTAAGATAAGTGCATTTTCAAACAGCTTTCATGTGTATTATAAACAGATGTTTCAAATGTAACACGAATTTACCTTATGCTTCTTGGAAATATGACAATAATCTTCTTAAGCAGTTTAATATCAGATATTTCTCCTCAGTGTTTCAGTGTTAATTTGTTAATTGAAGCAAAAAGTTTTTTATTTTTCCACTGATCCTCCCAAGGATTTTCCTTTTCAGGTTTTTAACATTCAGGTATTTCTGATGGAAGTTTAACAGAAAATAATATATACCAGTAGTGATTACTCACTTGGTTTGACACATGCAGGCCTTACATATGAAGTCAAAGTTACATTAAACACCACCATCGTGTGTGTGTGTGTGTGCACAGTTGTATATAGTATTCAGAAAGACTGGTTATTTAAGTCACGGTCACTGTAACTCGTGCTTGATGCTTCATTATCAAAATCTTTCTCTATACTGTTTGTTCCATAAGATCAAACATATCAAAGTTGTTTGGGTTGGTTGGTTGGTTTGTTTTTTAAGGGAAGCTGCAGATACCTGAATTCTTCTAGGTTTTCAGTCAATTAAATTGTACTCAAAATCGTTGTAAATGTGTTCCCTATGCTACTGGTACGGGCGTGATACTGCACTTGGTTGGGTTTTTTTCTCTCATCCACTTCATTTCTGATTTAATCTGGTTGTGTGATGCGCTTCCATCTGGCCAGCTACTCTGTTTGCTATGGCCTTAGGAGGCAAGGCCAGATAAATATAAAGGAAAAATGAAGTCAGTAATCCAGGGTGGCTCTCAGCCCTGCCACAGGGTTGGGTACTTGGTGTAGGAAGCCACTGCTGCTGTCCCAGGTCTGTGGAACGCTGACAGGGCTCCTCGCCAGCACACGGTACCAGCACAGGAGAACTGACACTGTGGTCTGGAGTTTGAAGCTGGACCCCTCCTCATTAGAACAGACTGTTTTAATCTCATTAAAAGATTTGAGATTTGTGCCCTGTTGATTAGTCTAGACTTGGTAACACTGTGAGCAAGGGTTGTGGGGTTTTTTGGGTTTTGTTTATTTTTAAGATAGGGGCAGGGAGATGGGGGCATGCTTGGGCATGATTTTAACCACCAGAGTATTTTTAATTTCCCTGGACTTCAGTGTTCCTACTGACCTGCACGTTGGTAACTTCTTTCTGATAGCTTTCATTTATTTCACGTAGATCACCATACCATTATACCATACTAGTGTTTACTGCAGTGTAAATATGATGTAGGTATATTTATAAATTAAAACAAAACAACACACTCCACCACCACCAAAAAAACCAAAGCCCAGCAGCAGAACCCCAGCAGATGGCATTGCCACTGCCGAGATGCTGGTTGCATTTAAGAAATTACATTTAGATTTAACTTTTCTCATATTTGGCATATTTCAAATTTGCATGGAGACCTAATCTCTAAGCAGCAAATAAAACTGAGACAACGATAAATGCTTTAAAGTCTTTTTCTAGATACAAGCCTAGGAATTCACGAGAACTTCAATGCATTGTTACAGTTCTTTTTAGGCGCTACACTTGGACTTTGAGGCTAATGAGTTCTCTATCCTGTCAGTTCTTACCACTAAAATTCAGCGATGTTTTAAGTATTTCACCCCAAAAGGAAAATGGCCCACTTTGTAAGTTTAATTTTTGTTCTCTTTTTAAAAGAAACTTTAATCCTGGTATTTAAAAATAATTTAAAAATTGGTATTTAATATTTTGTAAAATTGAAACCAAAAGTTGTAAACTTTAGCACAGTTTAAAAAGCGCATTTTCTGACTAGAAAGAGAATGATCAGTAAGGCTTTCTTATTTCAAAATGAAAAAAATTATAACCACTGGGAATAAAAATTAATCAGTCATATTGCTGGATTGGTAGAAGCTACTTTAACTGCTGACCAGATGTTCCAGAGGTGTTTGCTTCTTCACACTACTAGTAGCATTAGGGATATTATTACAGAGATTTAAAAAAAAAAAAAAAAAGGTGGGGAATTTAGAATATGAGGAGAAAAAACTAATTAAAAAATTTTTTGCAGCCAAACTTGTACCCTACAGTAGGGCTTCAAACACCAGGAGAGGTTGTGGATGCTAATTTCGGACAACACCCGTTTGTATTTGATATTGAAGACTATATGAGAGAATGGAGAACCAAAATTCAAGCACAGATTGACAGATTTCCAATAGGAGACCGGGAAGGAGAGTGGCAAACAATGATTCAGAAGTAAGACTTTGAATATTATCCAATTAAAGATAAGTTAATAATTGCGTGATTTCAGGGGTCTTTAAAACATTGTAGCTATTGTGCAAGAAATTACAGATAGTATTCAAAACTAGTGCAGTTTTGTTGACATTACAGGTTTGTATTTAAATGTATTTAAAGTTGAACATGAATAGACATTTAGGGGAAGAGTTAACATCATTACTTAATTAAGAGTTTATAAGAATTGTTAAGTCTTCCGTTCCAATTTGACCTATCTAATGTGAGTTGGAGAGTTTAGAAAAACTAGTGTGGTTGTAATGGGATATTTTAATACTTCAGGCTCTATAAATTTCCCTTCACCTTCTTAACCTTCAACGTGCCAGTTAAGTTGTGGCTTGTTAGTGTATCACTTGGAAAAATGATGGTTGTGGCTTTGCATTATTTGTTTCTTCAGTGAAAACAAAAACTTAGTGTGCAGAAATTTCCCTTCAGTATATGTAATGAGCAAAACAAGAGACTTAATTGTCAGGTAATATTTTAATTGAGCCTTCCTTTGGGTGATGAATTGTTTTTCTTAAAATTCATCATAATAAAATGATACATTGATTTCTTAAATTGTTTTTCTCTACAATGTTTTGGCGAAGATACTGGCTATTAACTGAATTACTTTTGTCTGACTTGTACAGAAATTTCTGAATTTCAAGTAGAAGTCCTTTAATTCAGTCACTTTTTTTCAGAAAAGGGGTTTTATATTCAAGATAATCTTGGTTTCTTACCTGTATTTCATGAGTGTTTCTGGGTTCTGTTTCTGTTTATTTTTAGAATGGTATCATCTTACTTAGTTCACCATGGATACTGTGCAACAGCAGAGGCATTCGCCAGATCCACAGACCAGACTGTGCTAGAAGAATTAGCTTCCATTAAAAATAGACAAAGTAAGCCTGGAAAGCACGTTACATCCTTTTTTTTTTCCCCTCTTTTCAACAAATATTACATAAAACTTTTCTCTTAAGCATCATTGTAGAATTTCCTTTCAGCACTGCTTCACAGTACAGGTCTCTGCTGTCATGTGAAGTTACGTATGTGTGAGGAGCTGGGTAAGATGAACTTCCGCGCTAATGCTTTGGAACTCGTTTGATGTAGCGGAAGGTGGTAAATTACCTGTTGCCTCTCTCTTGAGTGGAAAATTTAGACCTCTCTTAAACAAATGTGGGTAATGCCTCTAAACAAGTGTTTGAGAGAGCTAATGGTCAGTCACAAACAGGAATATAAAACTTAGTCTTAAATCTTTAGACTTTGTCTCCGCTGTAAAAAGGGGTGGAGTTTAGAGAATGCTTTGTAAGTTAAAATAATAAAAATTTGAGTTTTCCTGCTTACAGATGTGAGGGGGGAGAGGACAGGGAGAACTAACAGCAGTTCAGTTCTACCTTGCTGTGTGGCAGTGCTGTTTGGCAACCTGATTAAACAGTGCCTGCCCCGTTCATTGAAATACCTGCTGTACCAACAGCAGCAGTTTGTGTAACTGCGTGACATACCTACCACACAGGGAAACTGCTCTGCTTGGAAAATAGCCCGCTCGTTGGGCTGGTTTTCTTTTGGATCAGTTTCTCTGTTGGTGGATAGAGCTGTGAGGCTGTTTGTGACTTGTGCCAGGTTACAGCAACAGAAGCATCAATAAAGCAGGGACTGTTGTAGAAAGGTTCAGTCAGCTGTAACCTGACTGGAAGTGTGTGTTGTAAGTGAGAGAGACTAAATTCTCTTTTTCTTAGTCAAAACTCAAACCTGTGGGAGGTGGGATGCAATTTGGATGTTCTTGGATGACGGTAGGTTGGTATGTGCTTTATAAAGGTATGAAAAAGAGAAATAAATCACAGAAGAGTGTCTGCAATCTTAACCTAGCTCGAAATGAGCAATCTGGGTACGAACTAGTTGTATGCTGGCAATAAATAAAAATACTGAGTACTCAATTAGATATATGTAGGTGAAGTGCAGTTCTTAAATTTTCCTATTGAGCATTTTAAGGAAGCGTGACATTTATTTACACTATTTTTTTTTTCTAAGAGGAAAAAACCTTGTTGATTGATGGTTGCAGTGTCTTTTAATCATTGATTTACATGTATGAATCCGTAAGCTGTCCGTTTTACTGATGTTGGTTTTGGTGAGCAGAAAGTCAGAAATTGGTTTTGGCAGGATGAATGGAGAACCCATTGAAACAACATAACAGCTGTATCCAAGTTTACTAGAAAAAAATCCTAATCTCTTATTTGTTTTTTGGTGAACAGGAATTCAGAAATTGGTTTTAGCAGGAAGAATGGGAGAAGCCATTGAAACAACACAACAGTTGTATCCAAGTTTACTAGAAAGAAATCCTAATCTCTTATTTGCATTAAAGTGAGTCTTCAAATTATACAGATGTGTGTTTATAGATGACACAGTACCTTCTGAGAGAGACAGTTACTCATTTAAAGCTTTCACAGAAATTTGAACAAAGTTAAGCAGCATTTTTGAGAAAATGTTTATAGTTCACTTTTTTATGCTATATTATTTGCTACGTGTTTAACCAGGTTTGTCATCAAGGCCTTGTTTTGCAGCATAATTCACATCTCACTGTAGACTTGTTCTCTAGAACCAAGTTTTGTAATTTTTCAAATCAATTTTATTCAAATTTGGTGTCAGATAAGACTTAAAATGTAAAATGATGCAGTATCATATTCGAGAAGGTTAAGAGTCTGTCTGTTCCTTCAAATGGGTGACTGACTTTAAAGACCAGTTTAAATGAGCTGTTTCACTCTTGTCACTTTACTAGAAACCCCTGGCTACTACTGTGGGAATTCCATAATCCCAAAGAGTTCTGTTGGTTTCCCGGACACACAACAGTCACCTTCATTCTGGCATTTTTACTGGCCAGCTGCGCTGATCCTCCAGAATTTTGTATCACCTTGTAGTGTTTGAATGTGGAAAAAAATCTGTTATCTCCGATAACAACAAAGCACTTGAATTTTTATGTTCAGTGAAGTAACTTAGAATGTGTTTGAAGTCTGTCACGCTCAAGTGCCAAACAGAATTCATGTGATAGTACTGCAGACTGACCACGGGATTCACAAAATGCGAATGTTTTGGTGAAAGATTTCACTCAATAACGTCAGTTTATCTTTTTCTCAGTCTGTCTTTCTAAATTTTGCTGGTTCTGTTGAGGCTATACAAGCCTAAAACATTAAGCTGTAGTTCTGAGCTTCCTTAAGGTCGATAGTAAAGCCTCCTCCTTATGTAAAATAAAACTGTCAGAGAGCAGCAGCCTCTAAAGGGAAGGTTTGTATGTGAGCTTGCTTTTCAAACTGGTCTCTAGTGCAAATGTTTAATGTTAAAAGTTACCATTTAACATTTACTGTTCCAGAGGAGCAAACTGTTCTCATGTACTTTGAGAGAAATGAGAGACAAGACAGTGTAATGACACACCCTTCTCAGGAGATAACCTTGCCCCTGCCAATAAAAGAGCAGTTAAAACAAGAAAATACAGTTTAGTTCTCTGAACTTTGAGGACTTATTGCCAAAGTCTGTCCTCAAAGGATCATATTTCTCTTCTCCTCCCTCCCAAATTTTGTAATTGTGCCTTTTTGGCTGAATACTCCAAAGCTTATTGGCGATTTGGTTACTGACATCCAGCATTTTGTTGAGTCAGCCTTTTTTTTTTTTTTTTTTTTAATATTTAACACTAAAATCATTGCTATCGTTGGTAAATTGAAATGTGTTAATTGTTTTATTAGCTTAACTTTTTTTTGCCTTTTGTTCAGGGTGCGCCAGTTTATAGAGATGGTGAATGGTACAGACAGCGAAGTGCGGTGTTTGGGAGGCCATAGTCCAAAATCTCAAGACAGTTACCCTGTTAGCCCACGATCATTCAGTAGTCCTAGCATGAGTCCCAGCCACGGAATGAATATTCACAGTTTGGCAACAGGCAAAGGGAGCAGCACACACTTTTCTGGTAAGTTGATGTGGAGGATGTGCCCCGTAGATTCGGGTGTAGCTCATCACGTAGGTGTTCCCTTTGGTTTTTTTACAGTTAAGTATGGAGAGAAGTTACAGATACTCACAGACTGACGATTGGTTTTAATTAAGAGTTGATATTGAATGCTTTGTATAGTTTTAAGGATTAAAATATGTGCTTCTCAGTCACTGGGGAAATGGAAAGTATATAAATAATCAAACCTTTTTTTGCACATGCTCGTGGTTTTACCAAGGGTTTGCAAAATAGGTTGCCACTGATTTCTGAGAAGTGCTGGCTTCCGAGAGACGGAAGGCTCAACGCAAATTTCCGTTATCCTTTCAGTTATTATTTATGGCTTGGGCAAGGTGCTTTAAATCCAGTAAGTGGTGGACGTGATCCATTTCCTATGGTGCTTATGGAGTAGCAGGGACAGCTGCTCTTGTGCAGGAAGTACCAGGAGCTGGGTGGGGGAGGCGTGGGTACGAGGCGCTCTGCTGGCAGCCACATTTCAGTCTGCACGGTTGAAACAGTTCAGAGAGTATCTATGTGGTGGTAGAGCTTCAGTGGGAAGCCATGAATGTTCCCATGGCTGTGGGGAGATCCCTGTGCCTTCCAGACCACCCCTGCAGAGAAGTTGGACATGTCAAAATGGGATGTGCATGTGTCATCTGTGAACCCAAGACCCAGAGGCCATCAGCTTTCACTTGTGTTTCATTCTTATATCCACATTGTGTTATCACATGTGTGAGTGGAGGTCCACTCAGATTTTCTGTTTATTCTTCATGTGGCTGTTGGGATGTGTTGTAGAAAGTACCTCTAACTTTCTAATTTTGAAAGTAGAGGCACCACTTAATAAGCAAGTTGATTAATGTATTATTAGAGTTGAGGTTTGGGATTTCCTGAATGGCAGAAAGTGATTTATTTATAATAAGCCCTGTGACCTGTTTCTGTATTAGAAGATAATAAGGAGCTGCTGCTTTTGGGCTTGATAGAACTGGCAATTACATGTTTGCTTTGAACAGTAGTTTCTTGATTATATTTTAGAAGGGTCAGAAGAGATTTTAGCCAGACACTGTAATTTCACAGTGTGGTGTAATTTTATTTAGCAAAGCACAATATTAACAATTAAAATAATTATATGGGGAAGGAGGGAGGTTGTATTTAAGTGTAGCAACATGTAAATTATTTTCAGCACTGAATTTTACTGCATATTTATCAAGAGAATTACGTGATTAGGAATTAGTAAGATGCCTGTCTGCTGCCATTCATAATGATTACCCTGGCCTAGAAAAGACTTTCAGATCTTGCAGAAACAACGTATCGGTGCTAAGAAATTATTCTGCTTTGATGCAGTTTTCTGTTTTACAGGTGTGTAAGTACAACTGCAAAACCTGCTCATGTACGTGTTGGTACTTGTTAAATAATGCTTAACTTCTGCACTGGAGAATCCTTAAAGGTTCACAAACCTGAAACACAGAGGCCAAGTATTTGCATTTATTTGTTTGGCAAATCTGGTGTGTACTGACCAGGAAGAATTAAACTGTGATTACTTCACTTCTAGAAATGGGTACTTACCAAGAAGTTTGTAGATGATTACAATTATTAAAACTTTCTTTCAGGGTTTGAAAGTAGTTGCAGTAACGGAGTAATATCAAATAAAGCACATCAATCTTACTGTCACAGTAAACACACGACCACCAGCTTGAATGTACCAGAGCTCAACAACATCAATGTATCAAGATCACAGCAGGTCAACAGCTACTCCAGGTGAATAAACTTGAGATGCTTCTCACTTACGTTAAGGCTTGTGTCGTGCACGTGCTTTTATTGCAGAGAAGAGCTTTCAGTGGGATTTGATGCGATTCTTTCCAAGGACAGTTAAAACAGTGCAAGGTGCCAGCAGCTTGTGATCACTCCAGTGTGCTTTGGTTTTGTTTTAACTTCTCAAACTCAGGAGACTGTTTTTTTTTCCTGTTTGGTTAAAAAACAATGCAATGGACAAAACGAAATTACCTTGTTTATCTCAATTTATGGTCAGTTTTGAAGTTGTGTAGTGCAGACGGAACTCCGGCACTTGGGATTTTAATTTAAACCAGTGACATTGATTTAAGCACGTTGCATGTAGGTAATGAAAAGTTTTCCAGATGCTCTCCATTTGTGACAGTATCTGCAAAGTCCACACAACTGAGATGCATGTGAAATGCGGACTGCCTTCCATCGCACACGTGCCTGCTCCAGTCACTGTCACTTGTGCCAACACATCCAATTCAGAGAATGAAAATAGATGTATTAATAGGGTTATTTATGACCAGCAAATAAATACAGATGGGTTCTCAAAACCACCAGCTAGGATGTGATGATGATGTGGTGGTGATAACAAAAACTATTTCAGGTGAATAGTGAAGATTTGGGACAAAAAAAGTAGGAGTAACAATTTACTTTTTAAGCGTTGCCCGGTCAGAGGTGTCTTTTGGTTTCCTTCCTCAAAGGAAGCTGAGTATTTTTGGTTGCTTGGAAGCAAGATAGTAAACTTGAAATTGAATCTTTTTGGTCTTGAGAGAGGTTTTAGGTTCTCCATGACAAAACAGAACAGGCCAGGATGTAACTGTCAGCAAAGCTCAGTCCCCAAAGCCACGCTGTTTTCCACAAGTCCTTCTGTGACTTACTGCGGGTGAAGCGTGGTGCCGAGTTACATGCTCTGAATTTGGCTCTGAGGATCTCTTCAGTGTCCTGGTTTACTTGATATTTGCTTTGAGTTTTTCTTCTTTTTCATAGTCATTCCACTGAGAGTAAATGAGAGATGCAAGGTTTGGGATTTTTTTTGAAGGAATTATTTACCTAAATATGATATTCATAGAATCATAGAATGGTTTGGATTGGAAGGGACCTTAAAGATCATCCAGTTCCAACCCCCCTGCCAGCAGCAGGGACACCTTCCACTAGACCAGGTTGCTCAAAGCCTCATCCAGCCTGACCTTAAACACTTCCAGGCAGGGGGCATCCACAACTTCCTTGGGCAACCTGTTCCAGTGTCTCACCACCCTCACAGTGAAGAACTTCTTCCTAATATCTAATCTAAACCTCCCCTCTTTCAGTTTAAACCCATTTCCCCTTGTTTTGTCATTAGTTGTCCTTATGAAAAGTCCCTCCCCACCCTTCCTGGAGCCCCTTCAGGTACTGAGAGGCCGCTATAAGATCTCCCTGGAGCCTTCTCTTCTCCAGGCTGAACAGCCCCAACTCTCTCAGCCTCACAGCAGAGCTGCTCCAGCCCTCGGATCATCCTCATGGCCCTTCTCTGGACTTGTTCTAACTGCTCCAGGTTTCTCTTATGTTGGGGGCTCCAGAACTGGATGCAGTATTCCAGGTGGGGCCTTACAAGAGCGGAGTAGAGGGGCAGAATCACCTCCCTCGTAGGCTGTGTATTAACTGTTGGTTTAAAAAAATTGTGTATATCAAAAGGGGAATAGTGTCTTTTCTCAGTGCATGTTCTCCTGCTGTGTGTATGTGCAGATACACGAACAAGGTAAGAAATTCTTGGTGTGTATTTAGAAAGTGTTAGATTACTTCTGAATAATGGTGGACACGTTTAATTTTTCAGCATCTGAAATAGTTATTTTACTGAGTGCTAATGTTAGTTGGGAGCCTTCAGATTTCCCTTGTGCTCTGGTATCACTAGTTGCTATGGAAAAAAAACCAAGTAGTCTAACTTGGTAATATTTAAAAGCAGCATTCCTCATCTTCCAAGATGTACAAAGTACTGTGCTAAAGTTGTGAAGAAGATAATCTTAAGTACTTAAATATGCATAAAACTTTTATTTATTACTCTCTTTTCAGCAATGATGTAGACATGGAAACAGATCACTACTCCAATGGGGTTGCTGAGACTTCATCCAATGGCTTCCTAAATGGTAGTTCTAAACATGATCACGAAATGGAAGAATGTGACACAGAAATGGGTCTGCAGTGATATTTCTTACATTTTTATTAAGTGATGGCAACAAGGTTATGTTTTTACTTGCAATGCTTCCCAACTTGAAAATTAGGGATATTAGCTCAAATCTTAATTTTTTTGTTTGTTTGTTTGCTTTGCTGTTATTAGATGTAAATCTTATAAGCACTAATTTAGGCAGTCCAAGGTCAGCGTGAGAACAGGGGAAACTGGTAACTCATGGGTGTTCAAATTAGCATCAGTTTCTAAAGAAAGTACCTTTGGGAAGAAACATCTTGTTGTGCAGCATGCCTGGGGTAGGGTTGGCCGATTGCTTTTCCCTCTGCCCCTAGTCCTCTTACCATTCATGGTTCTTGTGGCATCTTTGCACTCAGCAGTGAGAGCAGAAGTTCCAAATTGCTTATATTGAAGAATGCAAAGTGCTGGTATTAAATGCACAAGAAAAGAGCTATATTTTGCAACTGAGATGTTAAAAAAAGGAAAGTTTTCCACCAAAACCCACCATTTTACATAGTTGTGGTCTAAAAAATAATTTTCTTTTACTTAACCTGCTTTATACTCAGTCAGACCTGTTGGTGTTAGTGACAAATGAGGATTTAAACACCCTGTGATTGGCAGCACACCATATAAAGATCCTGTTTTACTGTCAGTTACGGTGCCGACTGTCCCCGTCCAGTGAAGGCAGTCGGATCACTGCGGTGCCTGACACTGGTGGTTATTGCTGGCCATGGCTGAAGATTTACTTAACCTGCTTTATACTCAGTCAGACCTGTTGGTGTTAGTGACAAATGAGGATTTAAACACCCTGTGATTGGCAGCACACCATATAAAGATCCTGTTTTACTGTCAGTTACGGTGCCGACTGTCCCCGTCCAGTGAAGGCAGTCGGATCACTGCGGTGCCTGACACTGGTGGTTATTGCTGGCCATGGCTGAAGAAGGGGAGGAATCCAGCCCAGCCATTTCTGCAGCTGCAAATCTATCTTCTCAAGCAATTGATTTAACCAGACATGAATTAATAAGTAGTTTAAATGAAACGTGAAACTCGGGACGTTGCTGTTAAACTCAGAGAACGCAGTTGTAGTTAGAAGTACCGATGAACGAAGGCTGCAGAGGGCCGAGGGCACGTGCTGCTGCCGACCCTGCAGCCTTGCTGGCGAATACAGCCCAGCTGCTGAAAAGCACATCGAGTTCTGGTGCAGCCCTGGAGGGGGGACGGTTCACATGCCCAGGCTCTTTACCTGCAGTGCCCTCTGAAA
>NW_010314668.1:0-7179 GCF_000700745.2 Antrostomus carolinensis | reverse complement strand
CCTCTCTTGCAGCCTTTCCCAGCCGTGACGCGGCTGCGCAGGGTGCAGAGCTGCTTGTGGTTTGTTGGGTTTTTGGTTTTTAAATGTAGTTGTTTTCTGCCTTTGGAAAGTGATGTCCTAGATTGGGCTGCAGCCAGCGACAAAACACCGCTGCTTGAAGACTTGTGGGTGCTTCACCTTTGTAAAAAAGAAATGTGGCTCCTCAACCTACATTTTTTGCACCCCCCAGTTTGAGTTTGGTGGCTTTTTTGTGGGGCTATTTTTTTTTTGCTTTTTGAACTATTTATTCTCTTTAGTGCTGTGTATTTAGTGTTAAGCAGGCACATTTTTTCCAGAGGTGACATGCTCACATCTAAGGAAAAAAAAAGTAAAGTGGCCACTTACTTACCCTTGTTTGAAGGTAGTGGTCAAAATATGTCACTGGATAGCAATATTAAAATTAGAAAGAAGAATGGGTTTGTAATTAAAGTGTACATCAAAATTCCGATTCAAAACTTGATTCTATTGATGAAAAAAGGCAAGGAATGGATAAATGTTTGGGTTGGTTTTTTTTTTAACAAGTTGCTTTAGTTGTAAATCTAAAAAAGGCAGAATTTTCAGAGAAGCCAAGGGTTGATTTATTATTAATAAATTATATTAATCTCCTTTAAAATCACTGATATTGGGGAATACCATAGCAAACAGTGAAGAAATTGATTGTAGTGTTCTGCTTGATTAGAAAAGACACCTGAACTGTCCAAATCATTAAGCTGATACATTCTACAAGGAGTCCAAATGGTCTAAATGATCGTCTTGTAGCAACACCCACTGTGGCTGCTGAGGAGGTTCAGGGTTTTACCCTCTGTTAGCGGTTCTAGATGTCTTCAGAAATGCAATGGCCAAGAACTGCGAAGGTGGAACTGTGGGGGCTTTTATTTTTGTCATTACTCATTTTAAATTCACATGAAATTTTAGGGTAAAACTTGGTTTATAGTCTAGTTAGTTTAAAATCAGCTACTGCAAAATAAACAGCGTGTGTAGGCAGTCTTTGCCGTTAGTTAATTAAGCCTCTTAATGAGAAAGGAGCAGTTCAGCAGTGCTCGGTATAGGAGCACGTTTTGCCACAGCCTCTGGCCCTGGGTGCTTTCTCTCTGAGAAGGCAGATGTCTTCCGAGTGAAATGAGTGGATTCTCTAGACCCAGAGACTGTGACTGTCAGCTCTAGTAGCGGTCGGTGGTGATGACGATATCATTTTTGCAGAAGTAGATTCCAGTCAGTTAAGACGTCAGCTCTGCGGTGGCAGCCAAGCGGCGATCGAAAGAATGATCCATTTCGGAAGAGAACTGCAAGCGATGAGCGAGCAACTAAGAAGAGAATGTGGCAAAAACACAGCGAATAAGAAAATGCTCAAGGTATGTTTTCTCTGGAGATGGTGGTGGTGAGGAATAGCTGTGCTGCCCGGCAGGAACACGCTGCGTTGCAGTGTTGCTCCACTTCAGCTTCTGCCACTTGTTTTAGTCCGAGAGCTGTTCCAGTCAGCTGTGGTGGAGCTGCCTCCTGTCCTGCGTGGTAATTCACGGGGAAGATAATTTCATACTGTCAGACAATTAAAACCAGAATTAGCACTTCCTTCCATCTCATTTCTGGCTGTGTAGCGTGGAATCAAAGTGCCGGTTTCAGCTCTAATGATAAATAAACCACCAAGGAAGAGGATTGATAGAGAGGCCTAAAATGTGCTGGTTTTAAACTCGGTGTGTTAATTAGTTTACCTTGATTTGAGACTGCTCTGGAAAAGAATTCCCCTGCATGTCGCTTCCAGTCTGTTTTCTCTTTCCCCACCACTCACTGAAATACTGCCAACTTCATCTTCCTGTATCATTTCCAGTTGGGAAAAAAATGCTGCTTGCTCAAAATGGAAAAAGTTCCCTTACAATCTTTTTTTTTTTTTAAAAAAAACCCCTTTTTTATGGAAGGACACTGAAATCAATCACCTCCATGGTTCTGAGTTAAAATAAGAAAATATTTCTAGCTTTCACTAGCAGAATACAGCTGTGAGATGCAATAAAAATTATCTTTCCCCAGGATGCATTCAGTTTACTTGCATATTCAGATCCCTGGAGCAGCCCTGTTGGAAATCAGCTTGACCCGATACAAAGAGAACCCGTGTGCTCTGTACTCAATAGTGCAATACTGGGTAAGTACGGC
Source organism: Antrostomus carolinensis (assembly GCF_000700745.2). Classification (NCBI taxonomy): domain Eukaryota; kingdom Metazoa; phylum Chordata; class Aves; order Caprimulgiformes; family Caprimulgidae; genus Antrostomus; species Antrostomus carolinensis. The sequence goes on along the minus strand of NW_010314668.1, from coordinate 4,995 downwards.
CCGGCCCGCTGCTGCGCGCCCCGCAGCCAGGGCTGGCCGAGGGGTTAACAACGCGCAGCAAGGCCACGGTAACTCTTGGGGTGCTTTGGGGGTGTATTCATGTCACAGATGTCGTCATCTTGTTGTTGTTGTTGAAAGCAAAACCAGGCCTGGTCAATTTAAACAGTGCTATGCAGGGAATTTGTAAATGTCACTTTGCTCCTGCTCTGTCTTGCTGCAAGAGCAAACTTTGCAGGTAAATAGAGGGATTTTGAAATGAATGATTTAAGCTTAAAATGGTAGTTTCTCGGTCCATTACTGTGAAGTTAATCAGGTGTTGCAACTGCTGCTGTCGATTCTTCTTCAGAGACTCACAATCTGCCAAAGCAACCGCCGCTTGCCCTAGCGATGGGACAAGCCTCTCAGTGTCTAGGATTGATGGCTCGGTCGGGAATCGGATCCTGCGCCTTCGCCACAGTGGAAGATTACCTACACTAGCTATGCATTTGGAGAGCGGGAAGGTGCTGCGGCGAATCCAACCTGGGACGTAGACCAGCTCTGCTGACTGGAATTTGGAATTTTAATTATGTACTAAGGACAAGTCTGTCGCTTTATGTTGCTTCCTAGTTTACAGCATGATGCAAATGATTTCTAACTTAGTGTTAGGAGAAAACTTCCATCTTTAAACCTCTTAGACAACTAAGAGTTGAAAATATCACTGCTAATGTCAGACATCCCAACTGACAGTACCGATCCTTTGAACGATTGTCCAACACAAACCAAAAATCCTGCTACCTTGTGGTGGGATGGAGGAATAAACGCGGCTGTCCGCGCGCGTGGGCGATGTACACCTCGAGCAGGATGACTTGCCAAGCTCCACCCCCATTGTTACATAGTTCAATCAGTGTAATTTGCAAAATGCATAAACACCTGATGGTTTGGATATATAGTGTTGATGGGAAGAAATGATATTTTTTAATGTGTACTGTAAAACTTGAATTACTCAGGAGCTGAGTGAATATGTTTGTTGCTACTTACAATCCCAATCTGTTGATCTTAGTAGGGTTTTTTTGTTTTGTTTTGTTTTAACATGGTCTTTTCAACTTTGTTTCCTTGTTTAACTACAGCTTCTGTTGTGTAGACTCACCAGTTTAACTGTTGTATTATAACAGTATTACATGTCAACACAGTGTGGTTATGACCTATTTATATAAAAACCAAATATTTAGTCAATTTACAGTCTTAATTTAATCTTTGTACACCTTGCATTTTTAAAAGTGCTTAAATAGTACTATATTGCAATAAAATGTAGTGATATCATAATTAACCAGCCATTAAAAACTTACTTCTACACACATGGTAGCAGGGACTACGTATGCTACTTTGTCTTGGTTCTAGAGTTCTATCCTAGACCCATGAATTCAGCAGGTAGCTGCTGGGCTGCCTAAAGTTCAGAGGTTTACTATGTTCTGGCCACAAAACAAGTCCAGCTTGCGGGGGAAAGGCAAGGCACTGATGGAAATTTATGTAATACTCCCTGAAACTGGGGAAAAAGAACATTCTTTGAGAGGACCAGGCTGGACAAGAACTGTCCTGCTGTGTGAGCTGCCTCAACAATCCTGGTATTAGGATCTAGCCCTTTGTCAGTGATGCAGGTAACGGGCACAGCGGGAACAGTTGTTTGGTGTAAGAAATGCAGCATCCAGAACCGCAAGACAAAATTGTTCCATCTTTATTCTCTGCGAAGGAGCTGCCTCATGGAGGCAGCTCTACAGGCCTCATTGTAACAGCAGTTGCTCCAAGGAGACACAGTCACTGGTTTTGGCTTCCCTGACCACTTCTGAAAGGGGGAGGGAAGAGAACAGGGCAGTCAGTTGTCAAGGTTGGTGCCTGCTGGAGGCTACAGCTGAAACCAGAGTGATGATGGAGAAGGGGAAAAAAAACAACAAACGCAAACAACACCTCTGTTGTGTTGAGAGACTACCTTGGAGTAAAGTCCTTAATCACATCTTTCATACTCTGTTTTTAATCTGTGTCGCGAGCCATCGTTTTTTAAACCTTGCTGCTCTTTGCTTTTTTTCTTGCCCTAAAAAAATAATAATAATAAAAAAAAAAAAATATCTGTTAGTTACCGTTTTCTCAGCCCATCTGCTGGAGAAGCAGCGATGCAGCCATTCCTGAAGCATTTCAGAACAGAATGGACTGGAAAGCCAACACTTCCTGTCCTATTTCACATACCACAGGTGGCTTCCCCTGGCCAGGGCCACCACCTCTGCCCGTCCCCTTTGGCAGGAGGGCAGGCACTTTCCCCTCTGGTGCTGATAAGCCTCACAGACTGTGCTTGTGTGGCTGAGGGGCAGAGTGCAGCTGTACTTCTGTGCGTGGGTCTGTCCCCGTTCCCTTCTGTCATGTCATTTTTTTAATGAGAAATAGGCACTAGTGCCCTGTGCTTTAAGTTTTAAACACGGCTTGAATGAGTTCCAACAGCTCAGAGGTTCTAGGCTGAAACAATAATTAGTAAAGTATTTGTTTCAACAAGTAAACATGGCTCCAGGCCAAGATGCTGTGTCTTAATGTAACATAAATGATTTTTTTTTTTCCCCGATACCATCCCCAGAGGTGGGTATTGAAAAACCCTGCACCCTGCTCCCTCTCCACCCTGCTGCCCTTCCCTTACTACTGGGTTCTCTGAGTTAGGAGATAGCAGGTTACAGCCCTCTAGCATGGGAAAGCTGCTTTTTTTCTTTCTTTCTTTTAAAAAAATAAGTGTACTTTATGCATATGTGGTTTAAAGTAGTACCTACTTTTGAATTTTTATACTCACCCCAAGATTTGTCCACAAACTGAACTGCAGCTTTTTTAATTGGGTTTTTCTTATTTTCAAGGGAAAAAAATTCATTTGCTGAAATGGAGATGATTGATTGATAAAGAGTGTTAATTACTAAGCTTAACACAGGCAAATCTAGATGCAGCCCACCCGAGGAAAACTGCTTACCCTGCACCCGGTTGGTGTCTGGTCCATAGAGGTGGGTGTTTAAAAAGTCCTTGGCAAGCTGTTGGTGGAGGCCTGATAAACTCTGCTCTTTCAAGCACACAGCTGTGTAGTTTCCTTTTGACCTAGTTAAATAAAGAGACGTCAATCCCTGTAGCGCAGGTACGGACCCCAGAACTACAGACACAAAGCTGATGCCCAGCAGTGGCCAGGGCTGGTGGCTGCTGCTCAGACAAGCTTTGTAGCAGTATTAAAAAAACCCAAAAAAACCTGAACTGAGCCTCTCAGCCTGTCATCATACAACTTTTACATGCCCTGAGTAGTTTCTTGGGAGTCTCGAACTACTCCTACCAGGAGATACTGCAATTCTTCTTCAGGGACACCGGTGACAAAGAAACAAGGGAAACAACAACAACAAAAAAAACACTGAAATGCAGGAATTCAGTGCTCAACAACCAGACCTGAAGCAGCACAGAACAGAATGTCTACTGCTGTGCTGGTGACCACCCTGTTATCTCATAGTAATTATATATATATAAAAAATACATAAAAACTATTTACATTCTACATTTTTACATATATATATATATATACACATATGTGTGTATATATATCTATATATATTTTACAAGTATGCTGTATCAAAAGCACATTAAAGGTGCTTTTGCTCAGAGGAGGAGCAGGGGGAACAAGTGAACAGAACTGCTGCTGCCATGTCCCCTCCCCAAGCAGGCAGAACAGACCAGCACCCTGCTGCTTCTCCCAGCCTACCTGGCACCCCTCTTCCTTGGCTTGTCTTTCTTCACACGCCTTTGGGCTTGGCCTTTCCTCTGCTTCGGAGCGTCACCTCCATGGCATTTATCTAAAGTAAATTTAATATAAAATGGAGAAAAAAAAAATCTCAAACATTATGAATCAAGAGCTGTAAGTGAAAGAGGAACAGGAATGAATTAACAATTAGGCTGTGAAAAATAAGACGTCTTCTGTGTTAACTCCAAGAGGCATTTTTCAGAAGCTCTGACTAGTAAGAGCTAGAAAGCACTGCCCTCAGAGAAGGGCTGTTGGCAGGAGAGGAAGAAGCGCGCCTCAGAGGAGGCACCAGAAGCACTGCTAGCTGGCTTTCCCCTTCCTGGGCATCAACACCACAACACAGATTCACCACAGGACACAAATTCAACGTAACACAACGGCTACGAGTAACGCACAGAGGGGAGCCCAGCCTCGGCTTCATCCTCACCACGGGGACTGAATAAAAAGCAGCATCCTGAGCTCATCTCTTGTTTGTGCCAACAGATTATTGTTTTTTAAAAAATAATAAAAGAAAGAAAAAGTAGGAGCTGCACCAGCTGGCTATATCATTATGGGAGGTACAGATGAGAGAATTGTTTAAAAAACACACAAACTTTTTTTTTTTTTAAGTACTTTGAAGTACAGATGAAGAGGGCTAGAAAACAGCAGTGATCAATCATCTAGACTCTTGATTTTCTAGTTCAGAATTTGAAAAAAGTTACCTAATTTTTTAGGGATGCTATGAAATCATAGTATGATATATAAAGCATCAAGGCAATTAAGAACTCTATCCACAAATAACCTTTTTAACTTAAAAAAAAAAATGTTAAATACCAATCTCCATCTGGTAATCCTTCCTTTTTCTACTACAACAACGTACCCATCATTTCCTTAACCCCCTCAGGCTATTTTAACTGAAATCACTGCACAGCAAAAACGACTGTTGTAAAAGGCACAGGAATGGGATTCACTGTGACCACTACAGACTTTAGATTTTTTTTTTTCCCTCAGATATTTTTTCCTTGGCAACAACCTGCCCAGTCCGTTCAGGTCTCAGCCTTTCCGTCCCGCAGCAGTGACCCCCGCGGCGTGAGGAAGCACGGTGCTGGGGAGAGGAGCGGGACCGTACCTGGGGGGGCTGCCAAGGTCTGCCCGTCGGCTCTGTGGAGGAAGGAGGAGGTGACCGGTTACTCATCCTGTCCCCGCTCCCGTCGTTCACTCCAAGCTCCCGTTCC
>NW_010314667.1:0-1134 GCF_000700745.2 Antrostomus carolinensis | reverse complement strand
GGGTCGCAAGGGAGACACGCTCACGAGTGTGCACAGATGTGTGCACACACGGATATACATGCGTGCAGGTGCACACACACACCCCCACATGCAGGCACACACAAGTGCACACGCTTGCACACACACACACACACGTGCTTGCACACACAGACACAGACACGGGCACATCCCTGCGTGCAGACTTGCTGCTCTCCCAGCTGTTCCCCTTTTTTCCTCCCCAAACCGAGACTGAAACCGGGGGCAGATGAGGTGGGGGGTGGGAAAACCTCTGCTGTGTCCCTCTCTGGGTGCAGGTCCACCCCGGGGTGGCAGTGGGCACGGCCATGGGTGAACCCCAAAGGACTTGTGGCTGAGGGGTCCCTGTAACCTCTGTGTGCTGCGCAGATCACTGAGCTCTCTAAGGAGGTCTTCAGGCTGAAGGAAGCTCTCAACGCCCTCCCTGAGTCCCGGGGACCAGCACAGTCACCCCCCAACACTGCCACGCTCCAGGCCAGGATCCGTTCACTGGAGGAGAAGCTGGTGGTGGGTACAGGGGGTGGGTTGTGGTCATCACCTGGTGGGTTCTGGGCTTCCACAAGCCCCCAGCCCCATGCTCACACCTACTCGCTCTCTTGCAGGAGACAGAAATGCGGCACAGCAAGGTGGTGACGCTCTACCGGAGCCACCTGCTCTATGCAGTGCAGGTGAGATGGGGACATGGCTGTGGGGAAATTGGGGACACCAGTATGGGGGACTGGAGCACCAGCCAGCCACACATCAGTGCCCACAAGCATGTGGGAGGCAGGAAGGGGCTGGATCCAGAGACTGCTAACCCCAGGGCACTTGGGCCATGCACAGAGACTCCCTGATGTCCCTTCTGATGTCCCCCACGATGTCCCTTCTGATGTTCCTTGTGATGTCCCCCACAATGTCCCTTCTGATGTCCCTTCTGATGTCCCCCACGATGTCCCTTCTGATCTTCCTTGTGATGTCCCCCACAATGTCCCCTCTGCTGTCCCTTCTAATGTCCCCCACAATGTCCCCTCCACCCCAGGGCCACATGGACGAGGACGTGCAGAGACTCCTGAGCCAGATCCTGAGGATGCAGCGGCTGCAGGAGCAGAGCAGATGAACCCCTGCCAGCACGGCGGTGCC
>NW_010314666.1:1323-1557 GCF_000700745.2 Antrostomus carolinensis | reverse complement strand
GATGGCGAGTTCAGCTTCGCCGAGGTTTTCTCCCTGACGCACCAACCCGCCCGCATGGAAGCTGCCAAGGCTCGCTACCGTGCCGGCAAGGAGCTGCTGTGCCAGCACGCAGGTGGGGATGGGGACAAGGGACAGGGATGGCCACTCATGCCTCACCCTGGCATCTCCATGCTCCCTCGTGCTGTGGCTGAGCTGCTGGCAGGGACGTGGCTGGGCCTCACCTGCACGGGCACC
>NW_010314666.1:265-1172 GCF_000700745.2 Antrostomus carolinensis | reverse complement strand
CCCCGGGACCCTGCCTTGCCCTGTGTCCACTTCTTCACGGCCACCCCTGACCCCTCCAGGTGAGGGGGACAGTCCCACGCAAGGGAGGGTGATGGGGACGAGGCAGAGCCGTGCCCTGGGCTGAGCATCCCTGGGGAGCAGCATCCACCCTCGCGCTGGCTGGTCCCAGGGTCCCCATGCTCCTCTCTGGCAGGTCTGTCTTCAAGCCCTTCATCTTCGTGGCCAACCTCAAGCCCACGCCGCAGGTGAGATCTCCCACCTTCCATGATGACCCCGCCAAGAAGATCCCGCGGTTCCAGAGCACGGTCGACCGGCGGCACGAGCTTTACCGCCGGCATGGAGCTGATGGAGAGGGACCAGGTACTGCAGACCCTTCCCCGGCCCCCACTGCTCCAGGACCCTCGCTCTCCCCCGTGATGTGGGAGGCAGTTGAATTCCCTGAGGGTGTCCAGTCTGAGCTCTCCTCCCTCCTCATCCCCACCAGGAGCAGGGCCAGAAGCTCCTGCAAACACTGCGGGACCTGGAGAAGCAGGGACTGGAGGGGATGAATGCGCTGCTGGAGGGGATGGAGACCCCCCACCCGGAGGAACTGGCTGATCTCTTCTTTGACTGTGTGGAGACAGAGATGAAGTTTTACACATAAACCCCCCGTGGGTGGGTGGGCTCAGCCCCCACCCCATGGCATTGCTCCTGGATAGGGAACCAGAAAACCTTCCCAGCGCCCAGCCCTGGCTCCTCGCCTCCTCCTGCCACAGATCAGCGTGGTGGGGAACAGCTCGACCGGCGTCTCCAGCCCTGCCTGGGGGTGCGGAGCCTCCAGCCCCCCAACTTGCCCCAGAGGAACTGGCCGTGGCCTGAAATGTGGGTGTGGGGAGAAGGAGAGGGATGTGGAGTGGGATTTGGAGTC
>NW_010314666.1:0-235 GCF_000700745.2 Antrostomus carolinensis | reverse complement strand
AGGCGGAGCCGCCTGTGCCCGGCCCCTCTGGGGCTGGTGGCTCTGTGGCAGACAGACAGATCGACGTAGGAATAAAGCAGCTTTAATCCCAACCGTGCGGTGCCGTGCCGGTGCGGGGTATTGGGGGTAACTGCCTGTGTCTTGCTCCTTTGGTGTGAGTCTCCCCTTGCAGGGTCTTGGTCGGGCGCTGGCTCCCACCGGGAGTTCGCTGGGGCTGCAGGCAGGTGTGCTGCCC
>NW_010314665.1:8110-9337 GCF_000700745.2 Antrostomus carolinensis | reverse complement strand
CCACCCAAACCAGTCTGGGATTCTGTGACACACCATCCCGGGCTCCCTGCCCAAGCTTCTCTCTAACCAATCTCTCCTCTCCAGCCTGAACCTCACCAACAGCGACATCCTCACTATATATGACGGGGACGAGCTCACCGCCCGCATCCTGGGCCAGTATGTTGGCAGCAGTGGTCCCCAGAAGCTCTATTCCTCCAGTTCTGACCTCACCATCCAGTTCCACTCGGACCCTGCCGGGCTCATCTTTGGGAAGGGACAAGGATTCATCATGAACTACATAGGTAGGGAGAGCGGGGTGCTGGGTGTGTCCCCTGCCCCTGCCACTGCAGTGCAGGGCAGGACTGTGACACAGAGCTGGACCAGCGTGCCCAGGAGCTGGGAGCAGGGAGAATTGCTGTGACACCAGCAGTCCACATCCCCCCGAGCTCCCGCAGAAACCCCCAGCCCCACTGCAGCTCTGTGGGTCAGGCAGTCCTGGGGTGTCCCCATACATCTCCTCTCTACCAGGCTGCTTCTGCAAGAGGGCAGCTGCATTTTTGGTGCTTCTTAGCCTTGGTCTGGCCCAGTGCGACTATGGAGCAGAACAGGGAGAGAAACTGGTGGAAATAGGGGTGCAAGATCCCCCCCCACACACGCTGCTGGTGGCACAGGCATTGCAGTGAGGTGTCCTCCTAGGAGAGGTCACTAAACCCAGTCCCTGGGTAGGCTCTTGAGATGGGTGTTCCCAGCTCCTTGCTCTGGAGAGGCTTAGCCCACATCTGGAGATGTCTGTTTGCATCAGCCTTTGGCACAGCCACATTTGATGGACCAGGGTGGCTGATGCCCAAGGAAGGGACAAGGACTGGGATGGGTACTCCTCCCCCACGGCTGCCTCCCTCTCCTCTGCCTGTCTTACCCTGGCAGACTTCTTCCAAGCACGTTTTCTTTCCGCTGCTGGCAGCTCTGCTTACAACAAACAGTGAACAAGCTGCAATGCAGATCACCCACGAGGCTGCAGGTCCCTCCTCAGCGCAGCACACACCGCCGGGCACAGCCATGGGCACGGGGCTGGGGACAGCAGGGCAGAAACCCTCATCATCCTCCCATCACCACAGCCCTCCGCCTGCAGTTAGGGTCAGGGCTGGGGGCTTCAGAGAGCCCCTGTTACCCTGTGCTGCCCCTTCCCCCTGCCCGGGGGTGCCACCCATGGACGGGGCTGCCGGCTGTGGCCGTGCCATGTGCGGTGCC
>NW_010314665.1:7799-8023 GCF_000700745.2 Antrostomus carolinensis | reverse complement strand
CAGAGGTGTCCCGCAATGACTCCTGCTCTGACCTGCCCGAGATCCAGAACGGCTGGAAAACCACGTCACACACGGAGCTGGTGAGAGGGGCCAAGATCACCTACCAGTGCGACCCGGGCTATGACATTGTGGGGAGCGACACCCTCACCTGCCAGTGGGACCTCAGCTGGAGCAGCGACCCCCCCTTCTGCGAAAAGAGTAAGTGCCCCCAGCAATGTGCTGCT
>NW_010314665.1:2340-7506 GCF_000700745.2 Antrostomus carolinensis | reverse complement strand
GCCCTTTCCTGTGGACAAGACCTTCCCCAGCCATGCGGGGTGGTGCAGAGCTTTGAGCTACCTGAGGGTGGGATGGGGTGAGATCGTGGGTGCTTCCCTGCTGCCTCCCAGGCTCCTTCTCTCCGTCAGCCCAAGCCCTGGGGCTCACTGGGGGTGTGTTCCCTTTCAGCTGAGGAGTCCCTGGCCTGTGATAACCCAGGACTGCCAGAAAACGGCTACCAAATACTCTATAAGCGCCTCTACCTGCCAGGAGAGTCCCTGACCTTCATGTGCTATGAGGGCTTTGAACTCATGGGGGAGGTCACCATCAAATGCATCCTGGGCCAGCCGTCCCACTGGAGTGGACCCCTGCCCATCTGCAAAGGTAACAGCAGGGGTGGCTGGGGGGCACAGGGACGGCCAGCACCTCTGTCCCCAACCCAGGACAGCCAGAGGACCTTTGTCTGGCTGCAGACCCCTGGCAGTTCTCCAGCTGGGAGCTAAACTCATCAGAGACCCAGATGCTCTTCTGGGTTTGTGCTGAGCTCTGCTGCCCCCGGGGAGGGAGAGCAAACCCCCTGGTCACCGTGCCAGTGTTGGGAGGACCCAGACACTCATTTGCTCTTCTTGCTTTGCTGCTTCCTGCAGTGATTTGCCCAGGCTCAGCAGGGTGATGTCCTTGGGCACCTGGGAGAACCCAGCCCCAGGACACCTCTGGGCGCTGGTCTAAGTGAGATCTGGGCTTAGTGTGCTCTCTGGACACAGGAGGACCCTCCCATTGCCACTGATCCACAGGGATTAATTGTTCTTAATTAGTACTTATTGCAAATAAGTGGACACCTTGTCTCTTGGGCAGGGGTCTCTCTGGAGGGTGCCACCACCCCGGGCAGAGCTGTTGTGCTGGTGTCTCACTTGCCAGCCCGCTCAGTCCCCTGCCCACGCTTGGAGACTGGGAGCTTATTAAAAACAGAAAGTTTGCAGCATGATTTGGGAGGAAATGGGGCAAGGAGAGCCCAGGCCTGGGCTCCCCACACAGCCAACGGCTGCCAGCACCCAGTCAAACCCAGTTACATACCAGTAACTCTCCATTTCTCTTCCAGTGAATCAGGAGAGCTTTGAACATGCTCTGGAAGGTGAGTGATGGGCATTTGCTGGGTGAGCCCTGTGCCTGTGGAGCCTGGGAGGAGGGAGGGGAGAATTGTGGGGGGGCACAAGCCATTTGCAAATGCCAACATAATAGATCTCATCCTTTTAGTAGCAGAAGCTGCTGCAGAGACATCGCTCGAGGGGGGAAATATGGCCTTAGCCATATTCATCCCAGTGCTGATCATCTCCTTGCTGCTGGGAGGAGCATACATCTATCTCACGAGGTGGGGAGTGCAATGGGGCTGGGGGCCCGGGGCAGGGGGGGCACGGCCAGGGCTGGTTCAGCATCACCGTGCCCTTGCCAGCCACACACCCCGGGCATGGGCCTGGAGAGCTGGGATGCTCTGGGGTCCCTGGGGTGCTTTGTCCTGGGGTGGTGCCGTGCAGCTCGGTGACTCCTGTGTGTCCCTCGCAGGTGTCGGTACTACTCCAGCCTCCGCCTGCCCCTCATGTACTCCCACCCCTACAGCCAGATCACGGTAGAAACGGAGTTTGACAACCCGATTTATGAGACAGGGGTGAGTCCTGCTGCGTCCCTTCCTCCCTGGGGACCGTCCTGGCAGGGAGCGTGGGTTTCGCTGGGTCCACGGCGATGGGATGAGTCAAGGGTCCTGATGCAGAAGTGCTGGGTAATGGGTTGGGGGGGTCTCCATTCCTGTCCCTCGCTCCCAGGACTAATCCTGCCACCCGGGACTGGGGGGATTGTCCTGAAACGCAGGTGCTGCCCTCAACTGGCTTTTCCTTCTCTCCAGGAAACGAGAGAGTACGAGGTGTCGATATAAGGACAGTGGTAAGAGAGTCACCGGCTGCGAACTTAATGTGCTCTCATAGAACTTCCTCAGTAACTAATCCAGAGACCACGTGGAGTTTGGTTGGACCCCTGGACCTGCTGTTGTCTTTCCTTTTGCCTCTTTATTGAAGATTTTCCTGTTTTCTTCACTGTATTTATTCTATTTAAGCTGCGATAGGTGTGCTGCAGAGCCCCGGGCGCAGGCAGCAGCGGGTCCCAGCGAGGCCAGGGTGGCACAGGGTCACCCGCTGTCCCCCCCAGCGCGGCGTTGTGTCCCCTGACACTGCCCACACACAGGCAGGAGGGGGGTTTTTGCAGTTCTGATGTTGTTAAAAATTAAAAATGTCTCCATTGCAAGAGCCTGCAGTTGATTGCCGGGAGCTGAGGTAGGCGCAGGGTTCGGCCCGCCGGTGCTGCCAGCCCATCCCAGCTCCCCTCGCCCCAAGCGGGACCCGCAGCTGGGGGCTCGGGGGCTCGTGTGCCACCGGCACAGGGACTGTCCCCACTGTGGGGAAGGGGAGCGTGGCTCAGGACAGCCGCCGGCTGGCACAGAGCCCTGCTTGCCGTGCCGGGGAGCAGGGGACAGCCTGGCACGCACGAGGGACATGCCACTTTCTTTCTTTTCCCGCTTTCTTTTCCCGCTTTGCTTTGGAAGCTGGCGAGGCAGCGAGCCAGAACTCACAGCTCTGTGGAGAAGCATTAACCAGCCCGGGGGGGCACGGCCGGGGAGCGGTGGGAACCCCCCTGCAGCCTAGGGGAGCTCCACACCCTGTGCCTCGTTGCTCACACCACTTGTTCCTCTCCAATAACAACTACTGCGCCCCTTGCCAGGAAAACCCCAGTGCTGATGATGGCTGGAGGTCACCCCGTGTCCCCCCAGGAGCATCTCAGGGTAAGCAGGACAGACTGGGATCCCTGCCACTGCTCCTTCGCTGCAGGAGGGTCTGCTGCCCACCCCGGTGTGTGGGCACCAAGCTGGGCAGAGACCTGGGCAGCACAGCCCACCCACCACCTCCCACCCAGACCCCCGTGGGGCTGCAGCTCCCACCCGACCCCCCGGGGTTGGCAGCTGGGCAGGAGCTGGAGAGGGGCTGGGGGTGAAGGTGGAAGGGTGTATTGGGAAGGAAGGGCAGGCAGCAGCATGGCCGGGCTCCGACAGAGCAGAACAGGCAGAAATCAGCCTCTCAAAGCTGGTCCCACCACAGGTGAACCCCAGTCAGCTCAGCATCCCCTGCACTCCTTGGCTGCCTTCACCCCTGCCAGAGCCAGACACTGGTGGGGCTGTCCCCCAGCCATGGGGACACAGACCCCAAAGGGCCACCTCTGCCACCGGCCCCCCAGCCAGAACCTGGGGAGGGCAACGAAGCCACCAAGGTGTCCTTGGCTGCTGGTGTCTTTCTTTTGTCCTTGTAGAACAGCAACTGTAACCACGGGAGGCTGGTTTGGTCTTGGGATGGTTAGTGCATATCTGCAGTGTACAGCTGAGACTTAGTTATTTTTCCTTTAAAAACAATGAATGTGTGTTTGTAATTTGTAAAAGTTAAAAAAAAAAAAAGACAGAAAAAAAAATGTGCCAAAAATGTACTAAGCATTTCATTTCCCTTCATCCATGTCTGTTTTTATAAGAACAATGTGAAAATTGCTGGGATTAAATATTTTTGAACATGATGAAGTACTTCCGTGGGCAGCTCTAGCGTTCAGTGTAACCTCAATACACCTTCTTCTGTATTTTTAAATGTTGGAAATAAGTTTCCAGAGCCTTGGCCCCTGTGGTCTGGCCTGATGCACGAGGGCTGCAGTGGTGCAAGGGAGGGTGAGCACCGGGCACGTCACACACCTCGCTGCGGGACGGTGACGTGATGTCTCTGGCTTGGCTCTGAGCGGCGTTTCCAGGGATCAGACCCTGCCCTGGTGCAACCCCATAGTGACTCCCTGATCCCATGGGATGGAGCTGGGCAAGCCCTGCTGGGACAGGGGGTGAGCTGGTACAGCTCTGGGGACATCTCTCCCCCGAACGCAGCCTCACCCCTTCCCCAAGCACCGCCCGTGCCAGGCCAGCCACAGCGATGCCTCGCAGGGTGGGTGGGGGTCTGGGTCATGCCCCAAGGGACTGGGACCCACTGGAGACCCATGGCCATGTCACAGGAGCTGTGCAGAAGGTTTGGGGAAGCCCCACTAGCACAGCCCATCAGGGCAGGGGGTCTTTGGGGACCCATCCTACCCATGTCCTGCTGACCCACGGCCATCACCCAGAAGCTCCCATGGGACACTGGAGCAGGGTAGCTCCCCCAAACCAACATGGGGAGGGGGCTGCTTTGCTCCCAGCACCATCCAGTGCTGCTGCCATGCACAGGAGATGGGCACGGCTCGGGCAAGACCTCGGGGCTGGGTGGGAAAACCAGGGAACAGCTCTGGGAGCCTCCCTGGGCTGAGCTGCACTGCTGGGGGCTCATCTCTGCCCCCAACCCGCGGGAGGTTCCCCCCAAGCAGCTACCCCGGAGCCAGCCAGGCTCTGCCCCATCCCAGGGGACCTGGGAGTGTATAAAGCAGCAAGATCATGGGGGTCCTGCTAAGGGGGACCCCTGGGTGCCTGTGGGATGGCCCTGAGCACGGCCCTGCTCAGGGAGCGTGGTGACAGGTGGCAGGTGTCACCTGTGTCACCTCTTCACCGAGGAGCAGGACTCAGGCTGGTGACGTGCTGTGGGCTCTGGGAAGTCCCAGGGCAAATTCCATTTCCTGACACCTGCAGAGTCCCGGGTTTCCCTGGCATTGGGACAGGGACACACAGCCCACCCCACGGCCTGGGAAATGCCCCCTCCCAGAGCATCCATTGCCCTGCCAGGAAAACCGGGGCCTCCTGTGCATCCCTGCACCTCCCCACGTGAAACAATAATAACTCTGCACTGGGAAAATGTGCTTTTAGAAAAGGTTATGATGTGACAGAGGATAATAGCTTCGTTTAGCAGCTGTCAGGCTAATGCACGGGGGGCGAAGGAGCCAAGGCTCCGATGTGGAGCATTCCTGGGGGAGGAAGCTGGGGCTATTTTTGGACAGAGATTGGAAGAGAATTAAAATGAAGAGGGGGAAAAAAGAAAGAAAGAAAAAAAAGGATCTTGATGCTGCTGCTCCTCCTCGGTGACACAAAGCAGGAGCCAATCTCTGGCCTCGCGCTTTGTGCTGCGGATGGAGCTTTGTCTGGGCGCAGCAGCCACAGCCGTTACCCAGAGGGAGGACACTGCGTCCTCGTCCCC
>NW_010314665.1:1834-2269 GCF_000700745.2 Antrostomus carolinensis | reverse complement strand
AGTGGGGACCCCTCGCCCCCTTCCCAGCCGTGTCACAGGGTGATGAGGCGGAGGGTCCCTGCCCAGCCCCACAGTGCTCTGCCCGGAGCGGGGACTTGTGGTCCCCAGTGGGATTTCACGCAGCTGTTGGCCAGTCACAACCCTGCACCTTCCCCCATCCCGGGGTTATTTCTCAGCAGGAGCCAAAAGCCGTTTGGGGGGAGCAGTGCCAAGGAGGGAGGCTCTCCTCAAGGCTCTCCTCAGGGCTCTCCTAAGGGCTTTGCTCAGCACTGAGGGGCAGGAACCAGCTGTGAGATGCCCACAGCCACAGGTGACAGTGGTGACAGAGCCCTGGGACTGGCACTGGAGGTAGGGAACAGCAGCAGGGTGGGATGTGACTGAAGAGCAAAGAGCTGGGGGACGCGGGGCTGAGTGGTGACATCATGCTCAGCAGAT
>NW_010314665.1:855-1136 GCF_000700745.2 Antrostomus carolinensis | reverse complement strand
CACTCCAGGGGATCCCAGCTGAGCCATCCCCGCCCCTGGACCTGCCCGCCTGACCCACAGGAATGACATCTCCCCCCAGATCCCCAGGCTGGGTGAATCACCCAGGTCAGAGGAGGTGAGAGGAGGTGACGGCGTGAAGGAGGGACCTGTGGAGCACAAACACAAGAGGTTGGCAGCAGGATGAACCCCTGCAGCATCCCTGCCAGCCCCTCAGAAGAGCACAGGGCAGAGTCATCAGGTCCCTGCACCCTCAGCAGGGGTGGCCCGAGTGGTGCAGGACA
>NW_010314665.1:346-771 GCF_000700745.2 Antrostomus carolinensis | reverse complement strand
ACACTGCAGGGAGTCAGGATGAACCCCCAGATCTCCAGTTCCCCCTCCTCTCCCCAGAGCTGTGGGAAAGCTGCACAACAGACTGGCTGCTGGAGCGGGTGCAGGGTTGGGGAGGGGGTTGAAGAGCACCAGGCGATGTCCTGAAGACAGAGGAAAGAGAAGTGCAGCTCGTCCCGCAGAGAAGAGCCGAGTGGCAGAGCTGAGGGGCCCAGCGGGGAGCAGAGAGCAGAAGGCAGAGAGAGGGGAGAGTCCTGAGCCCAGCACCCAGGGCCAGCAGACTAGGTGACTGCCAACAGAAGGATGTGCTGGCTGCCAAGGGCAGGGAGGAGGCGCGGGCTGAGGCTGAACGGGGTCTGGGAAAGAGCAGGAAGGAATAAACTCACCCTCCTGTCACCCTGCAACACCCAACGCTGCCAGGGCCCTGC
>NW_010314665.1:0-212 GCF_000700745.2 Antrostomus carolinensis | reverse complement strand
TGTCCCCTGGATTTGCCAGTATTCACTTGGGTGTGTGGGAAATCCCAGAGGCTGAGTCTGCCAAGGCCCAGGAACCTCAGCCCAGGTACTGCCCACAGGCGAGGGAGGAAGCACCTCGGAGCAGTGGGAATGGGAACAGGAGGTGCCAGCAGCCAGGTTGTCATTTATCAACCAATAAATCCTCCTAACTGGAGGGGCAGGAACTGGCTGTG
>NW_010314664.1:28922-36789 GCF_000700745.2 Antrostomus carolinensis | reverse complement strand
GGAGACCTTATCAATGTCTATAAATACCTGATGTACGGGGGCTAAATGAATGGAGCTGGGCTCTTTTCAGTAGTACCCAGTGACAGGATAAGTGACAATGGGCAAAAACTGAAGCACCAAAAGTTCCATACAAACTTAAGAAAAAACTTATTTACTGTGAGGGTAGCAGAGCACTGGAATAAGCTGCCCAGAGAGGTTGTGGAGTCTCCATCTCTGGAGATGTTCAAAACCCGCTTGGAGGATTAACCTGTTGTAGGGAACCTGCTTTGGCAGGGGGGTTGGACTAGATGATCTCCTGAGGTCCCTTCCAACCCCTACAACTCTGTGATTCTGTGATTCTTTGACCTATGTTTTCTATTATAAGAGCTCAAACAAAATCTTTCTGCTGACAAAAATTATTGCTTACTTGTGGCAAATCTTTTGTGCTCATCATTATTCCACCACCTGTAAATCATGGGAACACAGGTGCTGTAAATATGGGCTACGCAGTGTTGCAGGGGTACTTTGGGTCTCAGAGAGGCAGTAGCTCAGGTTTATTCTCATCTGTGAGCATCTGGCTGACTTGGCTCTTTTAATAGTGAATTGGTTCATATATTGGCCAAATAAGGTCTGACCTCTTGCCTTTTCTCTGCCCTCTGTCTTGGCTAACTTGGAGGGTGCTCCCTCTTCACATGAATCAACTGCGGCTGTAGGACTAGTAAGGTCATCCTTGCCTCCTTGCCTCTGTCCTTATAATAAGCTCTTCTAATATTGACACAGCTTGCATTGGCAATGGTGTGTTTTTTGCCAGGATACCTTGTAGGGACTTTCCTGAGTGAAGTAAGCTGAGTGAGAATTTAAGATTTTGCTGGTCCAGTTGACACATACAAACTAGTTGGCTGAAGTAATATACCAGTAAAGAAGTTTTTTGCATAGACATGACTGATGTAAACCTTGCAGCAATAAGCAGAAGAGTACCAAAAGAAGAGGCAATGGATAAAATTGTTTGTCATAATGCTGTAAGATAAAACTCAGGCCAGGTCTAAAGTCTCCTCCTCCTCTTTTTTTCTACAGTCAGACTTTTTCTTGCTGCCTGCATAGTTAACGGCCCACACATTTGATGGCCTTGGACATAATGCTTATGCTTTTCCCACCTGCCTTCCTGCTAACCAGCTTTGCCCACACTTGCATCCACAGCCCCTCTGCAGTGCAGCTCCTCTGATCATTGTTGGTGTCCAAAGCCTCCAGTGCTCATCAGAGACAAGGAGGGAGACAGAAAAGTGTGTGAAAAAATCTGAATCCTGTTAAAGATGACTTAAGGTTTAATTTGTGTTGAGCAACATGGGCATTACAAAATAGCTCGCTGATTAGCTGTTTCATCTTGGATTAATAGGACTTTGCATTGCAAAATGTCCTGCAGAGATCTTCCAGGGCTCTTTGCATGTGTTCATGGACTTATGTTCTCAGAGAAGTGTGTTAAGAGACTTACATATACATATAAGTACCTACATTTGGAAAACATGACCTTTAACTTGGTACTTCTTTTGCTTCTTGCTTTTGCTGGTGATCTTTCACAATGTTACAGCTAACTGTACACAAGATTAATTCAATCACCACTTTATTAACAACAGAAATAATGAAAAAATAGGCTGGCATTCTCAGTGAGCAACAATGAATTTCCTGATTTGACTTATGCATTATTTTATGACAAAGCTGATTGACATTCTTATGGTTACTGTTTACTTAAATACTAGCTTTCTACCAGAGACTAAACAATGTATAATCCCTAGAGAAACCTGTGCTGCTTATATTGAAGTCATATGTGAGGTAAAGTGGAGAGTTTCTGTTATTCTTGGCTCAGTAATGTGCAATTATGGCAATTTCTACCAGCATACACAGTGCCCGTGCTTTTATGACAAAACAGAATGCAGGCTAAAGAATTCCTGTGTCAGAGATGGTTTTGCCTGCACTTGAAAGACAGAGGAAATGTATGTGGGGAGGTTATAAGCAAAGTGCTTTATTATGCACCGAGGCACATAGGTACATGAACATCTTCCTTACTTTAATGGCTAGCCCCAAGAAAGGGGTTGCTCAAACACTGCTAATAGCCAGAGGTCAAGCTAGGTTTAGCAGCTTCTTAATAGGGGCTCAGAAAGCACTGGCAGAAGCAACTCACAGAGCAGTAGGGAGTCAGTGTATTCTGTTGTCCCAGAGTTCCTTAAAAACCCCCATGATATGGGTGAAGGAGACAAAAAGGCTGTTACAAGAAACTTCAAAACTCTTCTAAGAACAACAATGATTTGAAATGTAAGTAACGAAGCTAATAACAAACTACAAAAATAATTTAAGTAACTTCTCAGTTCCAAGTACATGACTAAATATGTTGAAATAATCACAGAATCACAGAATGTTGGGGATTGGAAGGGATCTCGAAAGATCATCTAGTCCAATCCCCCTGCCGGAGCAGGAACACCTAAACAAGATTACACAGGAAGGCGTCCAGGTGGGTTTTGAATGTCTCCAGAGAAGGAGACTCCACAACCTCTCTGGGCAGCTTGTTCCAGTGCTGTAGAATGAAAGCTAAGGGACTTTTTAAAAAATATATTTATATTCTTTACTATCACCTTGGCAAGGAGAAAGAACAAGAAACAAAGAAAAAAAAAAACTTGCTTTGCATGCTCGTGGAGAGGATGCTGTATTCCTTCTACTCATGCTACAAATGTGCGAAGTAGGAGATGGAATACCATGTTTACAGGAAAAAAAACAGGTCTTGCAGTTTATATTTCCACTTAGCATAGAACATAAGAGCAAACAAAATTAAAACAGAATTAAGCTTTTTTTCTTCACCTAAAAAGAAACAATATGAACAAGAGATGTTTAATTTCTTTGCCAGACATGAGGTTCTTATTATATTTAACAGAGCTACCTGACTAATAATGTTGTTTCTATTGTCATAGGCATCATTGAGCAAAGAACCTACAATTTGTCTGGAATACACATTTCCTGAGTCATAATCACCATTAACATAAATTATAACTATTCATATCTCTGAGCCTTCATTCATTATAAGTGTTAATATTTTCTAGCACCTACTGATGATTTGCAACATAAATATTGTAGAAAGATGTTCTTTCCTCTAAACAATTGACAACCAAAATTGAATATTGGAACATGCATAAGGCTAGAATTCACATTTACTAAGAAACCGGCACCTATTTCAGCAGAAAATAATTAGTTTACGACCCATAATCAAGCAGTTCACAACACTAATACAACACCCAGATGAGAGTGTAGTAAGTTCTGTACTCCCCCAAATAGATGGTCACCATGCCAAGACAGAAAATACAAGGTTTGAGATGGACTGCTTGCTATGTTTGGATATTCACCACCCTTTGGGATGTGCAAGATTTTCACGTTTATGAAAATTATGTGCTGGGCAATGGATTGACAAACTGGCAACTGTGACTGGTTTTTGCAAATGACCAAACCCTTTCTCTTAAGTATGGTAATTACATAGACAGTGGTGAGACATTAACCACATTACCAACGTACAATTTGCAGATAATAAGAGTACTATTTAATTGCTCTGCAAATTTTAAAGAGCAGTGTCATTGCTGCATATTATATCTTGGCATTGTTACTGTGTGGAGTTGAGTGTAATCACACTGCAGCTTTATGTTAAAAACAGTTATTTATATTTTCCATCTCTAAGCACAGTCCTCTCAGAAAGCCTCCTTTTCACAGTGTGTGTTTCTGATCATGACTCATCAGTTGGCTCAATAAAATCTAAACAGATACAAGAAAACATACTTTTATACAATTTAATGTCAATGAGAGCTCACTAATTCTTCTGCATATTTCTGCAAAGTTTGTGTAAGGCCTCTGTTATTAGGTTGATTCAGATCAGAAGGATGCAATATTTTGCTTTTATGACTCTGCATAATCCTTTGTCCTGCAGTTGAGGATGCACTGTCCCCTGACTAACAACAAATGATGAATTACGAGGTAATGCTGCCAATTTTCCAATACACACAAGATGAGAGGTATAAACAATCATTTCCTCATAACACCAACATGAACTAAGCTGGGCTCAACAAAACCGAAGTAAAACCTGCACAATAAGACAAATAATTTTTCTTACAAACTATGATTCAGTAGCTGAACTTTGGGGTACAAAAAACTGCAGAATTCATTTCTAGAAGTCACCAACCAACCAAGGTCAAGTCTGGATAACCTTAGTCTATACTTATGCACATGTAGGTACGTATACACATGAAAATACACACATGCATAAGCTGTCAGTTACAACAATACTTCACATAGCATGATAACTCTGAACCATAATTTCTTAAGCCCTCATGTGCCTTCTCATTGTTATTTGATTTTTTTTTTATTTTTGTTTTTTTGGGTTTTTTAAATTGTATTCTTAATATTCAACAGCTCTGTAGCTTAAATCAGGAAGAACTTATTTTTCTAACCTTAGAAATTTATGCCCTTTTTCTCAGAGTCTTATTTCTGTATTATCTTTCATATATTGATGTAAAAAACCTATCACTGCCATATTTTTTGCGTATCTTAAGAGATTTACTTTAATTACTGTGAGAGTTGGAGTCTTCAGGATTGCTTCCAAACTTTCTTCACCACTGTTTCCTTCTACACCTGTAAAGCTTCTTGGTTTGTGGAACCAAAAATTAAAGTTGTCCTGTAAACTGAGACAAGGAAAAAAAGGACACCTTGTAGATCAGTAGGGCATACGCAAATGTAGCTATATGCAAAAATGCAGAAATGTTGATGCCTACACATGCAAACCTTGGAAAAATTCCACCCCATTCATGAGTTTTCCTCTCTCTGCCTTCACTGTACATTTTTTGGAGTAACAAATGTCACCTTTTTTCACTATGTTTGGCCCTGAAGTATCTCTGTGAGTATCTATGAAAGTTCTGTCTCCTTCGTTATTACTCATAGGCACCACAATATTATCCAGGGCTTCTTTCCTCAGCTTAACAAAGCTGAAATCTCCATGAAGAATAGCATTTCTCATGAGGAGAAAACTGACTCACAAGTCAGAGTGAAGGTGAGCTTTGAAAGTGAGCTAAAAAAAGACCAAAACTAGTAAGGAGATTTGAAGAACAAGCTATACCATTGCAGACTAGTAGGAAGCAAAGATTTTTGGTTATCATGCTTTGATTTGTCTGAAGACTGCAGAATAAGGACCTAAAAGAACATGTTACAGCAGGTATGAGAAAAAGTGATTAACCATGTAGGAGAAAGCAGTGACAACAAAAGGGAAATTGATGGGATTTGGTGAAAAGGGTATTTTAGAGGAGGTGAAGAGAGAAGAGTTGGAAAAAATCCACAGAATCAGGCAATATAGTAACAAAGAAACAATAATAGTGTAAGGGGATAAAGAAAAGAAGGGAAAAGATATAATTATTTATCTTTCAATTTTAAGCAGGCCATGATGATAAAATCTACCAAAATCCTTGCAAAATATGACATTGATTGAAATCTGGGAGTTTGGAAGTCATGTATTCTCTTCACACATATAAAATAAACATGACACGGAGGTAAGATAGGTAGGCAATTTTGAAACAAACTACCCAAGCAAAAAGCAACATGAAAGCCATATGTTTTCTGAACCATGAGGCAGAGCTGTGGATGAGTAGGAAATTCATACTTCAGTGCACTGATGGGGGATCTCACAGAAGAGATCATTTTGTAGCTTACTGTGAATGTGGTTGTAAAATGTTGCATGCAAAAATGAGAAGGAGGACACAAGATATCAGATATGCTAGTGACTTATTGAGTGAATGCTGATAGGAACCTGGGATTTGAACATGTTTACCTTCTGTACATGCAAATTGCCATAGCATCAGTGGATGTCTGAGTCAGCTCTTCTAGTGACTCATTATCGGACTAATTTTTGTGAAGCAAGAATTTTTGGCTAGGATGTTCTTGTTAAGGTAAGAAGAAGCCAGCAAAATAAAGGGCAGAAATAAACCAGTTGAGAGATCAAGAGTACTGACAGGAGCTTTCGATTTCAGAAGGCTTCCCCTTTGTGCAAAGCTGTTTTACTTAAATCTTGCTTGCAAGCTGTCTACAGGCTCAAACTGAGATCTAGAAGCTGTTATTCATGCCAGAGTGGTGATGCATGAAAACTGCCACCTTCTGAAATTCTGAATGTGCAAGATATCAAATGATAACAAAGCATTAAGAGCTGATATTATCATTGTATCCTGCAAAAAGTTGACCGCGTGTGTACTGATAAGGTAAGCAGAAGCAAAGTATGGGTGCAAGTGTTGTCCCTCAGTCATCTGTATGTATAGACTGCTAATGACAAATTGCCCTCTCCCAAATACAGCCTGGACACAGTTTAGGGGTAGCCTGCACCAGACACTTTTCTGAACAGGCAGTCTGGATGAGGCCATGACATCAGTGTGAAGGGTACTGGTTCGCTGTTGCCCTACATGACCCTTTGGGGCCAAGGGCTGCTTTCTCTGCTCCAGTCATGGGAAAAGGGACAGAGAGAGTGAAAACATCCCTCTTCTGAGTCTGTTTAAATAAGTATGATTCATTTACTCTTGGAAATGAATTTTTTTTCTTAGAGTAGAGCTGCAGAAAATTACTTGTCTAAATGGAAACATCTAAGCTGTGTAATGGTTACATATAGACTAATGCAAAATTACTATATGCACAACATTAATTCTAGTATTTGAGTAGGTACACAAGTATATTTATAAAGTAAGACAAAAGGGATGTGATGATTGATATATTTCAACATTTTACATGTTCATGATTAATACAGTGCCTAGTCAACAAAAAAGACGGTAATAACTGTGTCAGTGAAGCTAAAGTAGGAGGCAGTATTGTGTGTAAAGATTTGGAAAGATGGACATCAGCACAATTATCAGTAGCAGATAATTTTCTAGATGTTCTCAGTTTTTACCTAGAAAATGTTTTCTTTGTGTTTAACTCTAATGCTTGTTTAGAAAAAAATGATTTCAGTAAACGGCATCTGTAAAATCTTCCAAGTAAAAATGGTCAAGGAAACTATACTCTTTGAAATTCATATATACTCACCTTTCTCATGTCAAGTAAGTAGCCAGAGAAAAGAGCCTTTGTTTATAGTCAGTAATGACATCTGAACTAATTATAACTACCTTATATACTTTTTTTTGCCTAAACTTCCACAGATCCAAGGAAATTTTGCCTAAGAAGAAAAATAAGATCTTTCTCAGAAGCTGGGCTCTGTAACTACTTTTACCCATAACTTCAATACAGCATTACCAACAAACAATGCCGTAATCAGCCAGGATCCTCCCTCAGTTCTCTACAAAAACACTATCATGTTTGTTTACATGTTCAAGAATTTTTGGTGCATGTCTTGTTTTATTGGCATATCAGAAAAGGGCACATTCTTTAGTGATGACACACTCTTGGATTCAGCCCCAAAAGTGCATCAGACTGCAGAGGATGTATTGTTATCTGCTCTGTAACACACAGACAGTATATCCACTGCTATCAGCCAGACAACAGACAGCTAAATTGGAAGTTTTCATTAAGTTTTCTTTAATTTGCTATATTTCTTGATACCTATCTTTTCCGATATTGCTCCTGTATTAGATGTGAGAAGATTGTCTGTCAGAACAATGGGGGAAATTATTATAGACAGCAAAGATATGACACTCTGTCAGTGGCAGGTGCTTTTCAAACTGTAGTGTGTATTACACACATTCACAAGCTCTCATTTCATGGTTCTACAAGTGTATTTTATCCAATGAAAAAAAAAAAAAAGAGATTCACAGCTTTCCCAAACATGCCAGCAATTGCTCTGAGTCCTTGAGGAGACTAAAACAATTTTATCTTGAAGTGTAATATTTTTATTAAT
>NW_010314664.1:0-28883 GCF_000700745.2 Antrostomus carolinensis | reverse complement strand
GGGGGGGAGAATGCGTTTTTTAGAAGAGTTTTATGGCTTTTCATTTCAGTACAATTGGATACTTTATAAAAAATGAATTTCAATATGTACTGAAGCTGAAAATCCTAAATGCACAGAGTATAATTTGTGAAAATTATCCTTTCAATCAAAATTAATAAGTAAGGAAATCCAATAGTCAAAGAATACCAAATTCAGTCATTCACTGAAGACTAACTGATATTTTCAGTGCCTGTCTCCTGGCTATTATCTTACTGAAAAAAATCATATGCTCGAGCAATAATTTATATAAATGTCTGTCTAACAATTTTCAAATTTTACTATAAGTCTCTCACTGCTACTATAATTCAAGATGTAGCTATGCTACCTGTCATGAAAAATACAATGGTGGAGCAGAATCTTATGACATGAATACATGTTAATATATGAAATTCTCTGTCCTGCTCTTTCAGAACATATCTGTGTTATGTTTTATAGCAATACTGATACCTGATGTCTACACAACCAAAAGAAAAAAAAAAATTAAAAAAGATAAATTGCAATTTGTTATCATACCAGAAATGTTATCTGCTGCAAAATCCAAATAAGTAAAGATGTTATTGCAATTAATTAGACCAAAGAGGCCTGTTACTGTTACTAGCAATTATTTCAGTGTGAAAATTAGTTTATTGAATTGCTGTGTATTATAATGGTTTAACAGTCAGTTTACAAAGGAGCTTTATGGGGAGGACAGGCAGCAATATTTTATGGTAGAAAATATCATGAACAAGTTTATGCCTTATGCAATTATGTATTTAGGTTGTCTCAGACATGCCCAGGAATCACATGGCATTTTGGAGGAGGCTGCCCTTATAGCGATGGGAATGAGCAGGAAAGCATCGCAGAGTCTAAGGCAAGGACTTAATATACAAGAAAGTTTTATTTTTACAGAATGGATGTTTAAGACAGCTTTATACAAGGTCATTTAACATGATGTATTTTAGATTAAATGTATACAGACTTTCTATCTCCCTGTTGTGATCTGCATCTCCTGTTAAAATACTTGCCTTCTTATTTCTGCACCCTCTTGTTTTATTTTATGTTCATGACAAAATAAAATGGTAGTTTTCATCAAATTATCATTACCTACACTTTCTGGTATTTGTGTCTTATATGGCTAAAGTATATTAGGTTGATAGGTGAGTCTTGACTTGCTTTCTTTTTTAGAAAAAATTTTCTTTTGACATTTGAAAAACCTTCAATCTACTTTCCTATTGGTTACACCTTGCATCATAGTTTTTGTGGGAAAAAAAGTTCCCTTGCCCTATATGTCTCCCAACTTACAAATTAGTCAAACACTGTACTTAAAAACATTATCTGTGTTTTTAGTTTACAGTTTATTAAATGCTGCAGTGACATCAGTCAATTTACTTTATCATGCCGTCCTCAGAACTGTAAATGAACCAGATATCAGTTGCAGACAGACCTGCAACCTTGAGAATACTATTTCTGTACAGCAGAACAGAAGACAGCCACTGTAAAATAAATTTCTGTATAAAATAGTCAACAATCAGATAGAGTAACAATTTCATTTAATATTGTAATAGGGATTTGCAGTTCAATGTAAAAATCCCTTAAGCCTGTGCACTGATTGTCATTAGCCTTGACAAATACATTGGGCTACATTAGATAACCTCATTAGCCAGCACAGTTTACCTTAAGTCACAGATGCTTTTTGGAAGGTTAAAACTGATAATCACTGATTGTAAGATTGATGTTGAGAATAAAGGCATGTAATTTCCCTTAGGTCAAAAGCTGAGGATTTCTTGTATGTTTTAGAATGTTTTTGCTTTGTCCTTCCAGAAGTAAAAAATTAAAGGTTGGCAAGGAACGTGGGAATTTAAAATTAATAATGCCTCTTCTTCTCAAAATATTTCTGTTGATTTTGTAGCCATGTACTTGATAGCTCATAAAAACAATAATAATTTCACTGCCAAAGTACAAAGAAGAAAAAACAGCCCAAGGTAATGGCTTTCCAAAGCTACAGATACTATAGATGCTGAAATACATGGAAAAAAAGAAGGATTGTTGTTGGCAGAACACGGAGGGCAGTGATTAATCTCAGGAAGAAAGGGGCAGATGTCAGACATTCACCAGCATGCAACACAAGCGAACAGCATTTGGAAAAACAAGATGTTTATGTTGCCCCAGGATAGCTCATATTTCAAGCAAATATGGTAAGTATGACTAAATCAACATTTATCTTCAAAATGTCTTCTGTGATGGATGGCATGATTTTTCTTTACTTCATTCCTTTTTGTACTTCTTAGAACATGTTGATTTTTCTGAAGTGAAAGAAAGATAATTTGAATACAATCTCTCGTGTACAGATTGTACAATGGGAAGGGAAAAGAATCTTATTCATGCAGATATCTTTGTGATTTCTTTTTGTGGTACTTGGTACATATGCATTAGATAGACTTAATTGGCTTTACTTCTACTGAATTATGAAAGCATTTTCAGAGATCCACTGTGTCTCCACATAATATTGCTTCCTGCATTTGTGCATTAAATCTCAATTATCTTGGGGTAGAAGCTGGAGTTGCATCTGTCTCTTGATAAATATCTGCAAGTTTATGGGTGCTTTGTACACCAGCCTGCAAAGAAACTTCATTTTCATATTGACATGAAGAGTTTTTTGTGGAATGAGGTTGACTTTCAGTGTTCTAAAGGCTGTTAGCAGGCATTTATGTACAAGAGACACAAGAATCGCTGCTGTTTTTTTATTCCTGTGCAATGAATGTTTCATCACCATATATTATAAAAGGTGAAATGTTTACAGTCCTGTTTGGTGTTCTAAGACAGGCAGTTTTTAAGTTATGGGAGGAATTAACTCAAACCTTAATTCTAATGCTCCATATGTTTAGCTGGTGAATATCCAGTTCTGGACAAATATAAGGCAAATGGAGTCTAAGTTCTCCTTGCCTTATGACTAAATGGTGTCAGGGAACACTATCAGTAATCTTTGCTGATGAACAGTTCGCCTGCTCCCTGGCATGGCGATCAGCACCAACAATACACAGCACAGTTAGAGGGTTAGTGTGGGCTGGGTGCCACCCCCAAAATTCAGTTTGGATGCTGTCAGCCACTTCTGAAGGGTAAAAGTTTAAAATACATATGGGCTGCTCTGTGCCAGGGAGCATACTGAACATGTTAAATCTACTAGAATAAACTGTGCTTTTGTGTTTGCTGCTGCTTGCAGGGTAAAACAAGGAACTGTAGAGACAGGGATGACTGGGCCAGCTGTGGCAGTGCAGCATCGAACTTTGCATCACCATTGCCCACTGGCGTTAAGGTGGGAATGGACTTGGTCAGGAATGGCTTTGATGTTGTGGGCCATGATAACAGATGGGGTATGAAGACATCCTGAACGTGGCTATTGTCACCACAGCAGGGACAGGGGCAACTGAGCCACACATTGCACATCCCAGCAACATAGATGTCTGGAGCTAATCCAGGCACCATTCTGGGCCTTACCCTTGACTTCTCTTCCCTTCGCTTTTTTCACTTTAGATATAATAAATAACCACTGGCTTTTGCAGAGGTTTGTGAGTCCAAGTTGTTAGACACTGAAGCAGGCTTCATATAAGCATGTCTGAATTTCAGTGGTGTACAGCAGTAATATCTTTTTCAGAGAAAGAGCACTGGAAGAGAATAGTCTCCTCAATCTACACTTCACATTAGTTTGCACTTCCCCTCCATCTTTCAGAGACTTCTCAGCTGGATGACTTTGGACTTTTACAATCACTAACCCTTCCTATAATTTACAGTTACTGTACTTCAGATTTCACAGTATTATGCCAGAGGCTTACGAATCAGCCTCATAAACGCATCTTGAGCCATGGTTCCTCTTGTAGCAATGGTGCTTACCTCTTGCAGCAATGGTGTTTACCTTCTACAGTTCACCCAGTTTCCATACAAAATAGCCAAGAGTATAGAAATTGTCTTGAGGATGTGTTCAAGGAATAACCTTCAATACAGCTGTTCTTATAAAAGGAAACCTCAGCAAGAGGATGTATAAATTTGTGACAGATATTAATTACAATACAGAACCTCAACAAACTTTTCTCATAATCATTGGAAATAACTACAGCAGGGTTATGATATGTGCAATGTCAAAACATGACTCAACAAACTCCCCTGATAAAGATCTGAGAGCACTTGGAGAAGATATTTACTATTTCTGCAGATCTGATTAAACATTTTTGGAGATAGATTAAAAGTGATAAAGGTTGCAGGACACCAGAGTAATGACTTGGTTGAAATATTGTTAAATGCTTTCTGAAAGGCATAAATTTAACATAATCTCTCTGGTTGGGAACAAACTGGATTATGGAAGTCCTGTCAACAAGAAAGATTATATTATGCATGTATGGTTTCATCCAGCAGCATCCAGTCAGTCTCCATTCAGGGAGAAATCAAGCATGGGATTAAAAGTAGACCCATAAGGTTCACACAACAGTGTCCAGGAAGTGCTACAGTTCACAGTGGAGGTGAGTTGAAGAAAAAAATCTCTAATTCAGTCATCTCTAATTCACAGTAAATAAAATAACTTTCTAAACACTTCTGATTAATTACTAGCAGGCAAACTATGAAAATTGCATCTCATTAAGGTTTTTGTTGTTGTTGTTGTTTTTTTTTTTTTTTTTTTTTTTTTTTTTTTTTTTTTTTTTTTTTTTTTTTATACAGGGCCTAACACTCCTGCAGTTAAAGAATAGAGTATTTAGGGCAGTACTTCTTTGCCACATATTCCATGTTTTTTCACCAGGCAATGATCAACCTTCACATATGATCCTGCAAGTTACACACATCTGGAAATTCTGAAATAAATGTATATGTCATGTAACACTTGCCAATTACTGACAGGCTTCACCATGGAGCTATAAGGAGTCACACTGAGATCTCACAAAATCCAACTGCTCTTCCTTCCATGTCTTCCCCACCTCATTTGCACACTTGGTCAGATTTTGGCACCTGGAGTCATCCGGCCTCAGTGTTATATTTGTCCAACCTATCCACTCATCCCATGTGCTTATAATCTCTAGTAAATTTAGCTTTCATTTTTGGCAGAATTTATGAGCTGAGACTAGTGTATCTTTGTAGAAGTGACTAGGTGGATATTTCTGTGGTAACATACTATGAACAGTTTTCTGAATAAATAAAACACTAAAAGTCACCCTAAGCATTTTGGAAGATGAGATCAAAATTCCTTGGAAATTATCCCATAAAACTACTGGAACTATTACTATTTTTAGGGTCTGGTTTTGCAAAGACTTTTGAGCAGGGCTCTGCCAGGCTCTACAAGCCTATGCCCATTTTCAAACTTGATTTAGGCACTAAATGTGAAACTCACAAAAGAAATCTAATGATGTGATGGTAACTTGGGGCCTTCAGCAGGGAGATGAGGGATGAAGTCCTTGCAAAGAGAAAAGTGACCTGAAACCAAGTCTTTCTTGCTACAGGAAGGCACTCTGACTTCCTTACAATTCACAGAATACAGGTGTTTGTCTGGTCTGCCTTCAGCCTCTTACACCTTGAGTTTTCTTTACCATCAAAATTTGGTCAGTGTGGCCTGACAAAGACAAACCAATCTGGGCCCTCCAGATGTTTTTTTGATATCTAGTGTAGTTGAAATATGGGATAGCTACCTTGCCCCTCAGCATTACCAAAGATTTAAGACACTCTCAATTGGTCAAGAAACCATCTAGAAAGTGTGCTGGGGAGGACACAGATGGCAATTTGGGAGCACGGGGAACTCTAGCAGGGCTTTGTGGAGTACGGGTTTGGAGGTGCTGACTAGACATGATTATGCTTTCATGGATGTAGTCCCTAGTGTTGTTGAATGTCAGTGGGACTTAGTCTTCTTCATGACCAAGTCATAACTAGAATTGAGTCTGGCTCATCTAAATCACTTTATTCTTGTAATACTAAGTGAACTCAGAGTGTTTTCTCATTTACTCTCAGAAGAAGTTGTTTAGGCAGAGCCTGGTCACAGAAGAGACAAATCACTTCTTCTGATAGCTGGAAAGGAGGGTCTTTGGGGAGAGGAACAGGTGAGAAGCTCTTGAACTCATGGTGAGAGAAGGAAGAGAAGATTTCTTTGGCAGGAGGTACCTGCAGGCTCTTTCTCCCAGCTCTGAGCCAGTCTCATTCCCCCCGTCTGCAGCAACCAACACAGACCTTATCTCATTTCCTTTCACTACAACCTCCCACTCCCCTGCCATCCCTGAGTGGAGCAGAAACCAAGCAAATTCCTCTGCCTCGCCCACAGCTCTCCTTCTTTCTCCTGTGCTGTGCAGTGTCGCTGCTCATCAGCAACATTTTCCCTGGTTAACCTTTCAAACCTAGTTCTGTCTGATGTCCCATGGGCTGCTGATACATCCCAGTGCACAGGAAAGGACAAAAGAAGGCATAGAGGTTTGAGAGGACAGAGTCACAGTAACCATGGAGAGCAGACTGAGTTGTGCCATGTGCACATGTGTGTGGACAACTGGCACGCTTGTATCTTCAGCAGTGAAGACACAAATAGCATCCTGATACACTGCCTGCCTGATCCTTGCTGTCCCAGTCTCAAGTAGGGGAACAAAACCTGAAGGTAGTTGTGCAGGCACAGCAGGCATCTGAAGTTCAGAGAATCTGGGGAATATTTTTATTCAGTCAGTCACATAGGCACTATCATCTTGTAGGAAGGTCTGTCTTCACAAGGGAATCTTCCCAGGATAGCTGCCACCCCCAGAAAAAAAGGTCGTCATTCCGTTTCCCATTATCCCCCTACTAAGGCGTGTTTGGTTGGCAAAGTACAAAACATGAATCCAGGAACGATTCAGTCTGCAGGTACTGTGGTTTCACTCTTTGAACACCAGACACAGAATGAGAAAGAACAGAAATAATCTCTTCCTTCATGTCAGAGCTTATATGGAAAACAGCGGTAGGAGCTGATACATGCTCCCAGCATGTCAGTGGGAAAGACAGAAAAGACTGCGATTAAATCCCCAGTTCTAGCTCCTTGTCTAGAGAGAGAGGAGTCTCCTCCAGCCTGTGAAAAGCAATTCTATGGTGACTGAGGCAGCTACTGGTTGTGAAAATCTGAGGTTCACTAAGACAGCCAGAGCAGCAGATCTTGGAATTACTGATGTCAAATCAACACACGTCCAACCTCCTTCAGTTGCTGACAAAATTCACCACATGCTGTGCTGGATTTTGGTATAGACACTGACAATCTCAGAGGTTCCCCAGAGTCTGCAGGGAGGCAGCAGTGATTGAATAACATCAGAATGAAAATTTTCTCTGATATCTATCTTTAAAGATGTATCCACCTTAGGAATGATGCTGTTTGACAATGCATACCAATGACAGACTATTATAGAGATAGAAAGAAGATAGCATTGTCAGATGGATAGTGTACACTTAAAGGAAAATAAAGAACGGTGAGTCAGTTCTTTTAATATTAAAACTGTTACTGAAATGAGGTTTAATTGTGTTAAAGCTGAAGGCTGTTTCTAAGTTTGGATGCTAAATCATTGCCATCTAGTGGTGGTAGAGTTATTTGGGGGTTTTTTCGTGTTTTTTCTTTTTTTTTTTTCTTTTTTTTCTTTTTTTTTTTTGTTTTATGGTCATGAAGTTTAGTCAGTTTAACATCATCGAAGTTCCAAATAATAAGTAGAAAAAAATCTTGATATCTTTCCTACCCTTGTGAAAATTGTCTAAATATTTCTCCAAGCTGAGCAACTTAAAGCCATTGGTATATAACTATCAAGATATGCACAAATTCAGAAATACTTAAATTTTGATTAGTTTAAATAACTGTATCCATTACAGACTAAGACTCTTTTCTATTGAAGGCAGCATTGCATCACAACTTGTTCAACACTCCAAATTTTAAAAGAACGTATTTGTTTCACTATGGCCTAAGGAGATAGGAACACCAGACTGACCAGCACCAACAACCTTATATCGGTTTGCCTAACAAAAGATGTTTCCTCTGATGATAGGCCTTGCAATGAGCTGCATTTTCTTAGCTTTTAATTATGAGAATTAAGTTGCCAGGTGTTTGTCATCCCAGCTTGCCCTTCAGCAATAAATTCTTCTACGTCAACAAGAGTTGAAACAAACAGGAGTTAACAAGCAGGATTCATTTCAAAGCTTTGCAGGAAAACAAAGTAGTTCTGAGCCACCTGAAAAAAGAGCTGCTTTGGTGGTCTGTTGTTTGCTTGCAGAGTACTGGCAAAAGTAAAATATCAGAAACAAAAGTAGTCTTATCTCATTACTCCTGAGGTCGACTGAGGTAGTGAGTGTAAGTTAGAAGACATACACAGTTGCGAGCGTTGTACCTTATGCTCATTAGACAAGAGTGCTGAAATTCCCTCCTACATATCAACTGATTATTTCCTGAATATATTCCTCACTCAAGGATTTATAGTAGAGTAGATAAATTCAAAAATATTTGGTATTCTGTTCAGTGCATTAAATGCAGCTCTCAGTTAAGCTGTTGCTTTAATTTGTTGCTTTAATTTGTTCCTAGTATCAGTGCTTATCTACAGCTCATCTGGCAAAAAGGACAGGGGAGGTGAGGGTTGTACTAAAATGTGAAATGGTGATGTGCTAAGTACCAAAATTTTGTTTAAGACGGAGTTCCTGAGACACAACTAGAGGAGACAAAAGCCAAGACTCTGAGCAGGAGATCAAAGCAGCACTGGAAAAACTACGGTGAGAGGATTCTTTGCTTTGCATTTATTACATTGGTGTTTGTTACATTTTCCTCTTTTTATGTTAACCCCTACTCTTTTTCTTTTTCCCTTATGGATTCCATAATGCTTTTCAAATGTGTCTTTTTACTGAGATGAAAATCCAGCCTTATCTTGCAAACAGAGCTGATATAGGAGATTGGGCTTTGAAAACTTGATTGCTGCTACAAACTTTTTCCCCCTTGTGAAAAAGCCCTCTGGGACTTTATTAAAAAATATCCAACTACACTGGAGCTACAGGTCCTTACACCTGTGAAGCTCTAATACTTACCTAAGTGAATGAATGAAAAATTTTGTCAAAGCAAAGTAACTTTACTTATCTAATACATGAAAAATATGTACATGCACATTGGACATTTGCATCAGATGCATATATATATATATATATAATGTAATAGGCTTTATACAGCAAAATGGAATCACATATAATCCTTATTTTCTTTCCAAGCTGTTGTAGTTTATGCTGTTTCTGACAGTACTTGAAAGAATTAAGATCTGGTGTGGTCTACCCTTGCAAAGAGGAGAAAATCAGCAATAAATGAAGGAAAACACTGTCAGTGACACATTGCTTCAATTTATTTTTATCAGAGGCAGTGCATTGCCAATTAGAATTACTGATACCTTTCAGCAAATTCCATTTTTTGATGGAAGTTTGATACTTGAACTGTATGAAGAGTACAAACTCAGAAATTATCAGAAATTATGACACTACTGGGCTGTAACATCTTCTCTGCATGTCTTCTCAGTTGCATCAGCTGGGGCTCCAAAAGCTTATGAGCTACTATTATTATCAAACACTTTGCTTTTCCTGGGCATAAAGTCACACATTTCCTGGCTGAACAGGATGTTTGGAAATTACTTCAGAGGAGGCTTAGAGCTTTGGGAGTGAGTCCCTGGAGAAGGGTTTGTAAGAACGTGGTACGAACTGAGTATCTGGCTGTTGTGTGAATGGACTGTAGTTCTTGGTATAACCTTTCCTGTATGCTCTTTCCAGCATTTATTTTAATAATTTACAAAAACAGCCCCTGCTTTTAAAATCTTGAGGGCCTAAGAAATGAAAAATATTTTTTTTCCACCTCTTTAAAGCTACATAGAGGTTATGACTGGCTTGCAGTGAGCTTCAGTGCCCAATCTTGGGCAGACAAGATGGGCCCTGACTTTTCCTGCAGCGAGTATCACATATTGCAGACGGGGCTTCATGGTCAAGAGAATACAGACCAATCACTGATGGAAATTTTTGTCTTGTTACCAGAAGTTGCCAGTCACATCACTGTCACCTTTGCACTCCCACTAAGCCACTGGAGTTGAAACTCCATCTTGGTCTGTTTCCAACTCCCACCACATCACATCCTGACATTACCTTGAAGTGGCAGAGTCTGTTTATCCAGCTGTAAATTAGACAGTGTTGTTCGGTTTCGGAAGCTGTAGCACCCACTTCAGTGAAGCCAAGCTTGGTCAGGTTTGAGAGGCAGCTCTGACATTATCTGTCATACAATAGCCAGGGCTGTGTGAGGCTACTGTGTACGCTCACTGTAGGCTACTGTGAGGCTACTCTTAATTTTTACAGATGGGGGCTGCATAAGAGTTAGGCAGCTCAAAAGTTAAAAAAAAAAAAAAGAATACAAATCTGGTCCTTGACAAGGTGTCATGTGACAACAGAGAGCTGAAAGTTTTCAGGCTTTGAAAAAAAGTTAGCCTCTCTTTTCCTTTACAAAGCTTCACACTGACTTTGTTTGCAAATTCAGCAAAGTAAGGGATGCTATGAGAACCACCCCTGCACTTGGTGATGGTTATTATGATCTAATTGGTTAAATAGCACTGGCCTCTTTTGAATGTGTTTGAAGATACTTTTAATTATAAAATCCAATGAAATATCCTTCATGCTTTATTAAGAAGTAAGAACTAGTAGTCGCTATTATGAAGAATTTTTTACTGATGAAAGAAAATGAATATCAAATAAAAGGATAATGAAATGGCAGTTACTCTTTTCCTCTGGTGAGTGAATACAGTATTAGAGTTTTACTTCTGCAGAGCTTCTGAGCACTCCTGATATGTCTTTGCACTGTGGAGAGCTCATGGCAATTCCTCAAAGACTTACATCATAAGGATATTATAGGGCTGCAGATGTGCCCTACTTACACACAGAGTACACAGAGGCATTTTCTTGTTCCTCTTCTAATTTCCTTGTGCTTAATATTGAATGGTTTATGGAAAGTCCTAAGAAAAATGCCTAATTCCAACATCATTTGTTGATTAAACACCTTTGAGAATCTGAACAGAGGAAAATTTTGGTCAAATGCATTCTTGTTGTGTTAGTTAGAAGCAATTGCAATGATCCATGCTGTGGTACCATCCTTCTGTTAAAGAATTAACTTTTACTGATGGAACAAAACTCAATCAATCACCTGAACACAATATTGCTCTTCTGGTTTTGGTACATTTTTGGTGCCTTTTCTCACCAGGTGTTTTATAAGAAATGGCTATTTTCCTTCAAAATACCATGCAACTTTAAGCAACTGGCTACCGATCAGGCATTACTAAAACAGATTATTTTTAAACCACACATTCATGTGATAGCTTAATGAACAGTGTTTTGCAGGCAAAAGATAAGCATTATATATGGTGTTCTGTTATTCTCTCCCAGGTGTTAATTTTCATGTGGAAGACAATTTACCAAGTGCAATATAGCAAAATGCACTGAGAAAAGGTAGGGCTAAATATGAGTTTCCAAAACATCCCACCTTTCAAGGTATGGCTTCCTCAGCAGTGTAATCCTCTTTCATTTAAAATCTATTCGCATCAATACACTGGGTATCCACATGACTCCATGATTCAAAAACTGACTAGAGACTGTCAGGTGATTCTAGGACAGCAACGTTGAACTGATGTAATAAGTTTCTAACACTCAGTGAGGTAAGTCAAATCTCTTTTACTGCCTGATAAATGATTTTTCTTTTGGCAGAAGTGCAGCAGATATCTGCTTCCAATTAGACCACACAAAGAGACTCTCTCTCTTTCCTTCTCTCTTTTTTCTTCCCTTCTTTCTATTTCTTTTGTAACAAATTCTCAGTTATTTTTACAGCAAATTGTCTTCAAATAAATATTCAGCTATACAATGTATTTGCCCTAGTTTCCTAGGTGAAGCAGCTTTTGACCTATGCTTCACATGAAATACAAATATATTTGTATTTATTTATGACTTCAGGAAAGACATTTTCAAAAGCTGCTCATCAGCCAGCTCTCAGTTCTCTTGAAAAGAAATCCTGCATCCTTTGGTGAGGAATAGCACCAGGAAGGTGTTAAAGGAAAATTTAGAGCCATGGGATCAGAATGTAACTTATTGTGGACAGGACTTGTTTAGTATGCATGGGTATCTTCTAGAAATGAAATTGCATTTCATGAATTGCATTCCTACAGCAACTCTTCTCTCTCTAAATCAGATACTCCCTCTTCTCTCTGCACAACCACCGAGAAAGGGAGGAATAAAAAATGCTGTAAGCCAGTCACAGCTGTCCATTGCTAGGCCTAATCACCAGCAATTGTGTCACAAAGTAAAACATGAAGCCTGGTGACTCTGGGATTATGCATTTAAAGTGAACTTTAAAATGGAGATTGGAAAAGTGTGTCAGAGCTCTCCCAATGTCTCTCTCTCTCACCAGATTTACAGATTTGCTCCATGTTCAAAGACTTCAGATAAGGAACTGCTTAATACTACCTTTGCCCCTAGTTTCTTTCTCTGTGAAGAAAGGTGCAACAATTTGCAGTGTGGGCTATAAATATACTGTTGTCCCTGCAATCAACGAGATCTAATTTCTGTTTCAGTCACTACTGCATTACACAGACAGACAGACAGGTTTTTGGTTTTATTGTTTGCTTTTTTTTTTTCTTTGAGCTAGACTATTTAAATATTATTGAATAATGAAATCATAAAAGAAAGTCCAACTACATTAAAAGGATACACTGATTTATATCCTAAGTGATATGAGAAAGAAATAGGAAGGCTTGTCTAGATTATAAAGGTGAGCAAACATTCTTAGAAAATGCTGCTAATAAACACATCTGCAATTTAGCCACAACACTGAATCTTGCCCATGACAAAAGCCAGTCTCATAACTGTCAGAAAAATGCACAGACTTGCATTTCTTATACACATCTTCAAAATGGCAATATATATAGCATATTTTTCAGTGAAGATAAATAAAATCACAACAGCATGCTACCTGGTATGCTGTAACCACTAGAACTGTAACTGTGCTCTAGAATTACTCTTACAAATAGAATTTAAATGGTATCATACTCATGGGGAAACAACATGTGTTAAATCTCAGAGTCAATGCAATAACTGGTGAGATGATTGCAGCAAATCAGTGCAAGAAATTAAGAAAACAGGAAGATGCTACCTGATAGGAATAGAGATTTCAAGAATAACTTGAAAGCTTTTCTACACTAGACAGAATGAAAAGCAGTAGGAAAAAGAAATAGCAGTCAAAACACAGGAAGTATGGAGCAAGATGTTTTGAACTACCACAACAAAAATGCATATTGTCTTGCAACAGTGTTTACTTAGATATTAATACATTAAATATTAAATTAAAGTAATAAGATCAAAGCAGATGAAAGTAGTGCAGGAAATGTCAAATATTGTTGTATGAATTCTTTGTTCTCTCTGAGACCACTGGCCACCCAGCTACTGAGCCTGTCTCAGTAGACAGCTCAGTAGCCTGTCTTCAGAGGTGGTCAGCTACTGATGCTTCAAGGGAAGGCTAATAAACAAAACAGAAGCAAAACAGAAGTGATGTTGTGGGAAAAACATCCTCTTTGGCTTTGTCAAGACACTGAATGGAACTTGAGGTTTAATTGTAATATTTGTTTTAACATAGACCTAACAGTGTCAGGAACATGTTAGGAGCTCCAAAAGAGCTGGATCAACACGGGAACTCAGAACCTCACATTTCAAGCCCAGATAGATCATGATTATTGTTTTTATAAGCTCTTACCTGACATATTTCTCTAAAAACAGGTTGGAGAATATGTGTCTTATCCAAGCTCCCCCACCTAAATAAAAAGCACACTGAAGATCTTTCTGAAAACTGCTGTTTCATGCTAAGGATTCTTGGTGCATGGGGAAATAAATTTATTTCCAATGGAAGTGGTTGAGTTTATTTTGGAGTTCTTACTAAGCAAAATAGATTTTCAGATATCTTTTAATCAGCAAAAAAAGGTTGTTGGAAGATGACAACTATAAACAGCTAGATTATTCAATTTTATACTGTCATCATTACATAGTTGCACTTCTTGAGTTACATTCTAATCATTTGGGGGATTATATAGCCTGAGAAGAAATTAATCTCCCTGATTATCTAATCTTATTCTAAAATCTGCATTATTTCAGACTAAGAATCATAAATAACTTGATGAAATAACTGCTCTAATTTCTAAAACTGTGTTAATAAAAAGTGGCAATTTAAAAAATATAATTAATTTATGTTTGCTTCTAAGTGATTATGATTACTCCATAGATTAACAAGAGGACATAGACACA
This sequence comes from Antrostomus carolinensis, assembly GCF_000700745.2. Taxonomy (NCBI): domain Eukaryota; kingdom Metazoa; phylum Chordata; class Aves; order Caprimulgiformes; family Caprimulgidae; genus Antrostomus; species Antrostomus carolinensis. The sequence continues at coordinate 14,561 of NW_010314664.1, read as the reverse complement.
CATTCCCAGTTACAAATTCAATTCAAGATCTAATTTTTAGTTCACAAGATTGAAGAAGACTGTAGCCATACAGATGTAGATTGTTATGCATACATATTGAGTTCAGTTTAGTTAAGTGTCCTGTTTACTGCAGCAATTAGAATAAATAGAACTTTATTAATACACATAGTAAAAGCAGTAGCAAACTACATGACAACTTTGACACAAAAAAGCTTTTATCACATTGTGTATGATGGAAAATTTCTTAGCTGCTTCATCTTTTCCACATTTGACAGCTAATTTAAAGTACTTCAGTTTTATATAGCACCTACACAGTTATTTAATATGATCATTATTTGTAAACAGACACCAAATCTAAGGTTGATTTGAAGTAATTTATTTAAACACACTTGGCCTGAAGATATATATGAGAAGATGTTATGCTGGTTAAATGTTTCTAAGTAGATACACTACATTCTACCTAAAAGCCTACAATAAAATCAGATTTTTGACTCTTTATGCTATTTACATGAGATAAACATTACACAGACTGAAAATATTTAATCATCCTAATTTTATTTAGTCTCTCTAGTTTAACAGATTACTTCCTCTTTATTATTCCAGCTATACTTTGAATGCTAAATATTCAACCATATTAGAAGCAGCTACAACTGTAAGCAGAGCTGAATTTTGATTATTCAGAGTGTTAAGAAAATATGGACAAGAGAAGGCTACTGTAAGAAGATGTGAACCTTCACTTACTGAGGGAAATACTCTAACCATCAGAGCTGGTTCACTAAACCATGACTACAACATGACTATACTCAGAGCAAGATTATAGCCTGTTGTTTAAGGGAGTAACTTGAGAAAGAGAAAACTTGGGCTTCAGTCACTTCTGCAGTTACCCCTTTAATGTAACAGCAAACTCTTCCTGCTGCTGGAATCCTCTTCTGTGTTCTTTTTGAAGACTATTTCTTTTGTAGGAAAATCCTAGAAGTTTTTTTTTTTTCTTCTTCTTCTTCTTCTTCTTCTTCTTAGTGGAATATTTTTCCATCAAAGCTTCTCTTTTCCTCCTACTAGTTACGCTGTATTTTATGATTAACTTTGTTTGATTGCCTATTTGCCTTTCTGAACACAGATTGGTAGGATTTCATACTTGTGGCCTTAGGGATGTTCATTAGGAGTCAGGACATGAAAAACAACTGGGAAAGAAAAGGGTGTACATGGGAAAATAATTTTAACTATTCTGAAAACTTAGCCTTTTTGTATATGGACTGTGTAAGAGGTGACAGTGGCACATGATGAAAAAGGCAAAACGGGAAAGAAAGACATATCCAGGAGAAGGAATTGAAATTATGAAGGCATGCATCAGTTAACTAACTGATTAAGCATTTGAATAATACACTATTCTGAATATTGCTCTTCCAGGAATTTTTGCAATTTTGAAAATAGCATTAAAAGATTTTCTGTACTTACAGGTTTCTGATGAAATTGCTGTGGGCCAAAAATGTATCCAATTACTAAACCACATCTGAATGTGCACGGCATGGCACATTAGCATCAAGAACAACTGAGGTCAGAAATGGAAAGTAATGTAACATGTGTGAAAACTCTTACTGTTACTAGTTTTCACATGTACTACATTGTGCTGTTACTACTATTGTTACTAAGTATTACATTAAAATAGATTTATTTAACCTTATTTAATTATTATTAAACCTTAATTATTTAATCCTTTTGTATGGATTATTTTGCATAAATTATTAAAACTCTACAATCTATTAGAATAATATCTACATCAGAGATGCACAAAATTAAGAATATATTTCATTTTCAGCAACTATTTCTAGAGGATAATACCAATAAGTATAATAAATAAAGTTTTAATATTCTGAAACAAGGGATGGATTTTCAAACTAGAAAAGAACTATTACAGAAAGATATGGGTCATCCATTTTTCATTTTACATGAGTTCTTCTAATGGGATCTATATGAACTATAATATTTTACTTTAGAGAATTACCATTTTTAGAGGTTTTATTTAATGAAATTTTTTTAAATAGCTCTGCACAGAGAGTACACCATATTTTATTAATTTCCCTAGCAAAATCATTGAATAAAATTTTCTAACAACTTCCTAATTTTTTAGTTTTTCTGGAAATTGGCAGAAGCACTAATTATGAATGAGGCCTATGAAGGAGTGTTCCTTTAAATGTTTAAAAAAGGGAAACAGAGAAACATCATACCTATTTTTAAAAAGGGCAAAAAGGAGGACTCTAGGAACTACCAACCAATCAGCCTCACCTCTGTGCCTGGTAAAACCACAGAACAGATATATCTACTCTGCTGCCCCTCACCTCAAGTACTGGGTGCAGTTTTGGGTGCTGCAGTATAAAAAAATATAAAGCTCCTAGAGAGTGTCCAGAGAAGGGGCACTAAATTGGTGAAGGGCTTAGAGGGGAAGCCCTATGAGGAGAGGCTGAAGTCGCTTGGTTTGTTCAGCCTGGAGAAGAGGAGACCGAGAGGAGATCTCATCACAGTCTATAACTTCCTCACAAGGGGAAGAGGAGGGATGGGTCCTGATCTCTTTCCTCTGGTGACCTATGATAGGACCAGAGGAAATGTCAGGAAGATGTGCCAGGGGAGGTTTAAGTTGGACATTAAGAAAAGGTTCTTCACCCAGGTGGTGGTGGAGCACTGGAACAGGCTCCCCAGGGGGGTAGTCATCACACCAAGCCTGACAACACTCACAAAGCATTTGGACAAACGCCCTCAGACACATGGTCTGAACCTTGTAATTGTCCTATGCCAGGGCAAGAGTTGGACTTGATGATCCTTGTGGGTCCCTTCCAACTCACAATATTCTATGTTGTTGAAACCTATGGAAATCAGGGAGGTTATGAGAGACAGCCAACATGCCTTCACCAAGGGCAAACCATGCTTAACTAATCTAGTGGCTTTCTATGATGAAATGACTGCACCAGTGGTCAAGGGAAGAGCTACGGATGTCACCTACCTGGACTTCCATAAGGCCTTTGTTATGGCCTCCCACAACATTCTTGGTGCAAAGTTGGAGAGATACAAGTTTGACGGATGGACTGTTAGATGGATAAGAACTTGGCTGGGTGGTCATGTCCAGAGAGTTACAGTCAATGGCCCAATGTCCAAGTGGAAATCAGTAAGAAGTAGTGTCCCTCAAGGTCTGGTCTGGGACCAGTATCATTTAATATCTTCAGCAATGACATAGACAGTAGGATTGAGTGCAATCTCATCAAGTTTGCAGATGACACTAAATTAAATGGTGCAGTTGATATGCTAGAGAGAAGAGATGCCATCCAGAGGGATCTTGACAGTCTTGAGGAGTGGGCCCATGTGAACCTCATGAAGTTTAAGTGTAACGTCCTCCACCTGGGTGGGGGCAATCCCCAGTATCAATACTGATCCGGGGATGAATTGACTGAGAGAAACTCTGGAGATAAGGACTTGTGGAAGAAAAATTGGACAAGAGCTGACAATGTGCACTCATAGCACAGAAGACCAATCAGATCCTGGGCTCCATAAAAAGAAGCATGGTCAGCAGGTCAAGAGAGGTGATTCTCCCCCTCTACTCTCATGAACACCCACCCGGAGTACTGCTTCCAGCTCTCTGGTCCCCAGTACAAGAAAGACATGGACCTGTTAGAGCAGGTCCAGAGGAAGGCCACAGAGATGATCAGAAGGCTGGAACAAAGCCTTTGTCCTGTGATCAAAGACTGAGAGAATTGGGGTTCAGTGTGGAGAAGAGAAAGTTCCAGGCAGATCTTACTGCATCCTTTCAATATAGAAAGAGGGCATCTGAGAAAGGTGGAGAAAGACTTTTTACCAAGGACTGTACCGACATGACAAGGGGCAATGGTTTTAAACTAAAAGACAGTAGGTTTAGATTGGATATAAGGAAGAAATTTTTTATGATGTGGATAGTGAAACACCGGAACAGGTTGTCCAGAGTTGTGGATGCCTCATCATTGGATATGTTCAAGGTCACGTTGGATGGGGCATTGGGTAACCTGATCTAGTGAAGATGTCCCTGCTCACAGCAGGGAGGGTTGGACTACATCTTTAAAGGTTCCTTACAATACAAACAATTCTGTGGTTCTATTATTCTAAGAGAAATACAGACATCAAAAATTAAAACAAGCAAACAAAAAGAAAAAACGAAAAAGAAATCAACCTCTCCTCTATTAACCACAGATTACAATTTTTTTACCTTCAGCTCTAACATGAAGACTACATTTTAACTGCTCAACACCATAATGTAAATTACTAAAAGAAGGCATTTCATGAGTCAATCAGACTTGTATGCTATTTCGCACCCTAGACCTCCAAAGACTTAGATTTTAAAAGTTTTATTTCTAAACTAGAGATCAGTCAGCCTCATTCACTTTAATCTCTAGGGAAATAATAGGTAGTGTTCCCTTGGAACATACTTCTGGGCATGTGAAGGAGAAGAAGATGATGGGGAGGAGCCTTCATGGTTCTACTGAGGGTGAGTGCCCTCTTAGCAACTTGACAGCCCTTGGTGACTGTCTGGATGGATGGGGGCTGGACAGCAGATGTCATTTACTGTGACTTCAGCAGGGCTTTATACTTGTATCCAAATTAGGCTGTTACAGTCTGAATAGAGGGCCACCAGGATGGTTGGAGCTGGAGCACTTGTCTTGTAGGGTGAGGTTGAGGGACTGGGTCTGGTTTAGCTGGGAGACAAGAAGGCTCTGGGGGCACCCAACAGTAACCCCCGATATGTACAAGGTTACCCAGAAGAAAACCCCACAGTGACACATAGTGGGAGGATGAGAGACAACAGGCATAAATGGAAACGGATTCAGACTAGATTTAAGGAAACTTTTCAGCTTGAGGACAGTCAGGTAGGATCACAGGTTGCCCAGGGAGGCTGTGCAGTCTCTGTCTTTGGAGATTTTCAAGACCCAACAGAAAAAAAACCCCTGAGCAACCTTGTTGAATCTCACAGCTGACCCTTCTTGCAGCAGGAAGCTGGACCTGAGACTTCCCAAGGTACCTTCTCATCAGTATTATTGTGAGATTAAAATTAATATATAGCTGTCTAAAATACTCACTATAACTGCAAAAATTTCAACTATTTTGAGAAATCCTGTTCCTTTCTCTCAGGCCTGTGAAGGAAAGATAATACTTGCAAGGATTTCTGTTGCTTGCTAAGGCTGGTATAATATCTGCAGCTTGATCTCTGGAGAAGCAACTGTAGACAGCTTTGATATAAATGCAGTAATCAGAATTCATTCATCTGACAGTTTAACATAGCATTTCATTTTAGAGAACAAAAAAAAAAAAGGAAATATTTTCAAAGGAAGCAGAAATCTTTTACTTCTTCAGAAAGTGAACACAGGCTGGCACTCACAATCACAGTTTCAAATTAAGTGGAGTAGTTTTACAGATAAAGGGATCCTAGTGTCACGCTGAAATTTCTAAAGTTTTTTTATTAGTATTTGGAACTCAGGAAAAATGGAGGATAAACCTGGAGAAAAGCATACTTATTTTCGAGCATATACTTAAGTGTTTACCTGGCTCTTTCCACGGCCTTTCCATCATAGGTGCACATGACAGGCACTATGTGTGCTACTAGGTTCTGCACGTGTGGGGCAGACATGCATTTAGCTGAAGTACTGTCAGTCTTGTCGGCATTTGTGAAAACGTGAGAGTAAATAGGAAAAGTGTATGTGGATTCGGCGTGTGAGCCTTGGAAAAATGCGCTAGTCTGTATACAAGAGGCTTGTGTCAAATCATTGAGAGTCAGACTGATGTCTGTCTCCTCAAATAAAACTTAGTGAATGCTGTGCTGTGTCGAGAAGCATATGCTGGTGGCAATACTACCGTGGCAATATAAAACATGAGCCAGTGCTGACTCTTAGCCTCCCAGCACAAAGTAACTGCCTCTGGAAAAAGCATAGGCCATGCAGCGCTCTGTTGCTCTCTTTCTTTTCAAGCCTTTAAGTGGCACTAATTGTTTTTGGCCAAGAAAGAATAGTTAGAAGCTTTCAGCTCAATGAACTGATCTTGGTGGGGAACTGCACTTTGGAAAAATATTAAGTCTGTAGTATTTTCACCAGTTGCTTACCTGATAAGTAGGCAAATGGACTAACAGATTGAACTCTGAAGGTATCACGGGGTGATAATCACAGGGCTAACAAACCAGTCATACAGTATTACTGGTACTTTGCTGCCAAAAAGCCCAGTGATCCCAAGTATCCATGTTTGGTGCCAGATACTTAAACAAGCTATAGCTTTGCTGATTTTATTTTTATATAGCATACAGGAAAAGTATCAGGAATAACAGCTAAGCTGTCTTCCAAGAGTGACATTAATATTGTTAAGACAGATACACTGAATGAAGTGGGATGTAAAGTACTCCATGAAAGATGGCTGCTTCACAAAAATCTGTTCTGCATTCAAAGTCCGTTCTGACGGCATAAAACTGAAATGTGAGTGCATATGTAGAACTGTAGCCATTCAGACATTGTTCCAGGATGGTAAAAGGGACCTTAGGGTAAATATAAAGGAGATGGCTGACAAGCTGTATAACGGGGCTAATTTTGATTCGAACGAGGTTCTGAAATATGAATTAATGTAGCTGAGAGCAGTTCTACATACACTGCTCCTTAACAAAATTAACCTTGCAATATTTTTTGGGGCATACACATCTGTAACTACATATTCATTTTTTAATAATCTAACAGAAAAATATGGTATTATGAGCAACTGATGGATTCTATCCCTATTATAAACTAGCCAAAGCTATAACAATAAACATAAGGAAAGCATATTCATAGCTTTAACATTTTATTGTTTTCACTTAATGAATCTCCCCAAGGAAGTTACTTTCCTTTTTTTAAACAGCAGTCACATAAGAAGCAAATTCTGAATTAACTGAAGTCCATGACAAAAACTCTGATTTGCTTCAAAAGGATGAGGATTTCATCCATGCTTATGTTATGGGCTTGCTGGAAAGGTTTCCAAAAGATACTGAGAAAAAGACCCAAGAGTTATGAAGAGTGATTGTAGCCATCCTTCTGCAACAAGTGCTGAAGGATTGCATACAACATATTCAGAAATGTGTTCCAAGAACCTCGCATTTATTTATGAGTCTAAGTAGTCAATTAGCCAATATTAATGTAAGTGATTATTACAAATACATGTTGTTTTCTTATCTTGAAGAAACTGATTTTTAAGCAGAAATATACTTTTATAGTTAATGGCATTTTAGAGCATATATTTGTCAGTAGATTTACATGTTGAATATTACAGCATAGCATTTAGTCTTTCCCTCCTCTTTTATCAATCACATTCTTTGCAATTAATGACAAGAACTTCTAACAAAAGACAAAAACTAAATGGCCTCATAGGAGAGCATACCAAATTTTTTAGGGTTTAAATATCTTAGATGTGGAGCTGTAACCTCAGACTCCACACTCCTCTTGTAGTCAGGAGAAGGGTAATTGACCAGCAAGGAGAGAAGCAGTCTTTGTCAGCTAGTTCTACCAAATTAATAAATGAACCGTGACTAAATGGACAGTGGAACTTTGTTTGAACATATGTAATTCAGTGGCTGCTGAGGAGTGATTTTAAACTTGATTAATTTAGATTGAAAAGATTTTCCAAAAATTACTGAAAATCTCTAACAGCATGTCTTTGTATTTTCAGAGATTTACTGGAGAGAATATTAGGCTCTATTATTGAGCTATTAGTGAGCTGCATGAAGAGAAGCATAGAAAACAGTAAAGGCAGTGCCATTACAGAGATCATTCACATATTTTCCAAATAAATAGACTATACAGAGTTTTGGTCATTGCATCAAAAACCACTCCAAAAGAAACAGCAGCAGCCCAGCAGCTCTGACAGAAAAATTGCAACATTAGATATTCTTCACATAAAAAGATGAGATAAACACCAGCGCCATCTCATTTTGAAGTAGCATGCATATGAGGTGATGTGACAGATACCTAGGAAAAAGCATGTTACTTTTGCTGTCATTCAGATGTCCTGGAAATAAAAAAATGTGAAAGCCCATGATGAAATAGAAATGAAGGCAGGAAGGCAAACTCTCATTAATGAAATGTATGAATATGAGTAAGAAGTGGATGGAAAGGTTAGGAAAAAGAATAATTCTTCATCTTCCTAATGATTTCAGCAATAACCATAGCAAGGAGAGGAGCTCTTCTCCTGACTGTTTTTTTTTGTTTGTTTTTTTGTTTTTTAATCAGGTGACCTCTCCACAAGACCTGGCATGATGCTTGGATAGCTCTGAGCAACCCTCTACCCAGCCTTAGAGCTTGTGCTCGGTTCTGTGTCCCAAATTCAGCCTCTTGATCTCAGTGGTGGCTTGTTTGACCAGGGACACTGAGTCAGTCTGCAGCTCCTGTTAAGGCTGGACTGTGTCAATAGTGGATCCGACATCAGTCATCACTCTTGGAACTAGCAAAGCTGAAATCATAGCAGGTGCTTGGACAGTGAGAAGAGATAATGCAGCTGAACTCCCAGTTGCACAGCTCTCCAGTTCTAGATAATGAGTGAGAATAGTCTCAGACTGCTATAACTCAGCTGACTGTCACCCATCATGAAAATTTCAGCAGCCAAGAAGAGATACAGCATAGGGCCTTTGACTTTTCTTTTTCCACCTCAGCCTTTCTATCTGATATGTCACCCACTGCTTCTATTTACACACAGGAAGTCCTCTAATATCAAGTTCAGCTGCCTTTCTGATTGCCTCGCTGGAGAAGCAGCAGGCTCCAATCCTATACACTGACATAGATTTTCCCATATCTATTGTACTACCTCTAGGGAAACCCTTTGTTCTACTTTTCATCTTTCTTTTTGCTAGTATTAGCCAGCATTTCCTGTTCTGTCTTGTCTTCAATTTAGTCCATAGCCTGAGTGATAATAAGCATTTGCAGTATGCCTGCATTCCACTGACACCCATTAAAATGTAGTGACTTTTATGAATCTCTTGGGATCTGACCAGTACACTGTTCCTCTTTCCAACAGCAACATTTGTAATGCATTGGGAACTTTCATAGAGTTATCAGCATAAAATATATAGTCCTCCATTGCATGGTGAAAGCAATCCTCTGTTCTATTAGTCAAGGTAAACATGACAAGTATACACATCCAGTGTGGTTTTGGATAGAGTTTTGGATAGATCAAGGACTTTACAGGTACAAGCAATGATTTTGCTTAGAGCTAAATCAGTTCAGATGGTTGCAAAGAAAAGGCATTGTGTCTCTTGTATGGCGGCTTTTTTTTTCTTCTCTTCTCTATTGTGTTTTCAAACTCAGATCTCCTTCAGACTGAAATTATGTGAATGCTTTTGGAAGTAGAGAAACTTAAAGAAACTTTTCCTTAACCAATTAACTTTGACTTGTGCCGTTGAAATTGTAATTTTTCTGGACGCATATATATTTATTTTTATATTACTGCAGAAATATCCATGCAGATTTCAATTCCTATGTAGAAAATGTATATTGAGAGAAAAAGAGAGATGACTAATTTGAATCTTGATACAAACACTAGATGTAGATGGCTTTGATTTCTGAAAGACAAAAGAGTCTAATCTAAAGATATCAAGAACTTTTGCAACTGTCTGGTTGGCCTCTCCCTTGGTATTTATATAGATGGTTTGTGTTAATCAGCTCTTGGTGGAACCTCATGCAAGAGTATTGGTACAGCAAAAAAGACTGAGCACATCTTGTAAGTTGGAGAATCACAGAGGAAAAAGTAAAGCAGAAAGCAATACGAGACAAGTAGTTGAGAGGTCAGGAGTTGTATGGGTTTTGCTGTCTTGGGAGGTTTTAAAAGTAGCCACATTCAGATTGTGTCAGAAAGTCAGTTTGTTTCACTTCATGCTAGGTGAGGAGAGAAGAGGCAGAACGGGAAGGAGGGTACCATAAGCTGGCATTTCTTCTTAGGTGTCCTTTTCCTATAAAACATACATAATATATTATGACTTCCAGATCATGGTGTTAGAGCCTAGCTCATCCTGTTTTCTGCTCTGGATAGCACTCACCTCTTATTTTCCCTAGCACGAGGAAATATTCCATTATATATTCCAGTATTTGTATATATAAATGTGTGTATGTATGTACATAAAAGATATATACATATACACATATATTATATTCTTTTAAGATTCTTTTGGCAATCACTTCTATTGCTTCTCTCACTTGTAATTGCTTTTGTTACCCAGCAGTTGTCTGCTTGTCTGCATGTGCGAGTGTGTGTGCACCCAGAGGCAGGAAATATGGGGGACTGTGCCTGTGAGAGCAAGGCGGAAGAGCAGGGTGACATTCCAACACCCCTGTGTGATGTGTGCTACATTTGAGCCCTGAGGTTGTATTTTTTTTAAATACTGCCTGCCTCTCTACTTGCTGCACTCTACTACAGAATAGACTGTTTTTTACTGCATTTTACCAAGTTAATAACTGAAGAAAAAAACCAATAAAATAAATTCCAGTCCAAGGGAAGACTTTTCTGTGTGCACATTTATAGTGTAGCTATCACCTAATACAGAAACTGAATAAAATATAACATTTTCTGTCCTTTTTATCTTAATGATAAAATTAACATTTGCATTAGACTAATGGATATATCTTTCTTTTTAACTTTTGAAATGGCATGGAATCTCAAAAAATACCCAAACAATTTAGTTTTCCTAGTAGAGAATAAGATCTCTTTCACAGGCAGTTGCATGGATTACGTCTTCTGTTCCCACAGACACAATTTACTCTTTTCTTACATATAGCTATTTCATACTCAAAGTACATAGCCCTGAAACAGGCAGGCTTTTATTCATGGCATTTGTATTGCAGGAATGAACCGGAGGTTGTCCTGGATGTTCAGACACATGCAATCATTAAGCTCCATAATTGTATCTGCTTTGTTCCCAGCACATTTCTGAAGTAAAATGTGAGAGAAAATTGCAAAAAGTATCATATAGAAATATTACAACTAGTAGAAATATTTTACTGGTGTTTTCCTGTCAACCTAAAAATTTCAAAGGAAAATAATTGCAAATTTCTGTACTGGATGAAGAACATATATTGAATGCCAAATGTGAGAATGATACCTTATCTCACACTTAGCACCAGACTCAAGTGTAGGTTTTTTTTACTGTGGTGCAATATGTAACACTTTGCTTTTCTGAATACTTTAATGATGTTTGAAAACGTTAGATGGATCCTAGCCTTTGAAGTAAAGAGATTCTCATCTGTAACAGTGTTAGTCAGCAAAACTCATTGTTAGGCAAAATCATGCAAAATGACACTGAGATTAAGTTTTGTTTACAAGGGAAACATCAAAGTGAGTAGATAAAAGTCCCATGCCTGAGAGCATACTATTAGCTCTTTTTTCTTTAAAAAATATTACGTCTCAGTTTCAGCTGATGGACATTTTGCTGCACATTTTCACCTTTCTTTGTTGAATTTATGACATGAAGAAATGTAAGTGTAAGAAAATAAGTGGTAGGTTCAGAGGAGGTACAAGAATAAGATGCCAAGAAAGAGGTGATGGTTACTTCCTCTTCAGGACAACACACATATGTAAACGCCAGGGCTCACAACATTACATATTTACTTTGTTGCAACCGGAAAACAACTGACTCAAAATATGTTTATACATTTGAATTTATAGTAGATAATTTCAAAAGTGATCATAAACATTATTTTTATTGAAAATAAACAGGTTTATATGATACCAGTTTAGTATTTTTGATGCTCACTGAACTTTGTGATTCATGTTCTGATTAATTTTTTGAAGTATTTCCTCTTCCTTGTTTTTCATTCAGGCACTTGGACAATTGCAGTAGACTTATAAATTCTGTGCATGAGTACCTGTGGTGAGAATGGTTTTGGAAACTGGGCTATGAACCTACACACATATAACTCAGGTCTGGACAGGCATTTCCACTGTCAGTACTTACCTAAGCATAGATTCACCTGGTACTGCAAATTACATTCAGTCATTATGGTGGAAAGTTTCATTTAACTCTCATTCTGTTCTCAGTTCCCCTCACAACAGAGGGGCTGTTGTGGTAATTAGTCACAACAAGTTTTGCTTTTAGTAATACTGAAGTGATAATTTTGAAAACAAATACTGATAGAAAGAGTTATAGAAAAAGCAAGCATGCATGTGTCTGTGTTCATATTAGTACACCTATTCAGTTTAAAAGTAAGTTGTTATTGTCCTTAAAGTGAAGAATCATCATATATGGTCTGACCATACATGGTCTCCTCAAATGAGTATGAATCCTGTTCCAATTAGTTGTCTTCAAATGAAAAAAACAATTTTTTATCATCACATGCAGCATGGTCAAGAAGACTTCTGCTGAAAATTGGACTCTCCTAGTAATGATTTAAGAAAAGGCACACACTAGTAATATTTTAATTGCAAGTAATTGTTCTTCGCAAAAGAACACCCTCCTCCAAGCTTTAAAATACAAAATATCAGTTCATTCAGTTTTACTGGCTAAAAAAATACAGTTTCCACAGTTAGGTGGCACTGTTTCCTTTTTCTTATTAAAGCTTTTAAGCCTGTGCAGACACTGAGTTTCAGAAGCACCTAAAAAGAAAAGTCTTTTTGGATTAAGCATTCACTCTGAAAAGGAACCGGACAAACATCAATGTGTCTCACGGATCTGTAATTATTCTCTTCTCTTCTCTTTGAAGCTGACATGTATTTCCTACAGTCTTTGTCTATCACTTTTTATAATGTGCTACAGTTACTGTGGGTGTTTTCTAGCTTAGAGAAATGCTTGAGGATGAAGTTTCCATCCTCTTCAAGTGCACCGCACTTACTGTTGTGCCCTGCTTTCCCTTACCCTGCAACACCAAAACAGCCCTATATTCAACTTGTATATTAGCTATGTTGGAGATCCTCAACAGCAAAAAAATGTAATTTCCAAAAGACCATGCCTACAGTAAAATTAAGGTGGTAAGTGGAAGACTTGGCTCCACTGTAGCCATGTTTTTGGTGTGATTCATGCTTCTACAACTGTATTATATCCCTTGCAAATGGAACTGTCTTAAAGATAAAGGAATTCAACATTGGGTGGGGCACGGTGGGGAGGTGGTACCATACTTCAACCAGAAACCATCAAAATTCTTTTGGATCACCACTGAGATAATTTTGATCTGCAAACTTCAAATGTTTGCACTGAAATAGCCAGTTCAGCCATGACTAAAAACTAGGCTGTCACCTATACCAAGAAGATAAATTGGACTCTCATTATGAAACTACAGTATGAGAACCTCTCTGGATATAATAGGTCACAAAGAAGTTTTGATGAAAATATCAGAGCCCATGGTAATTAAGATAAGCTAAAGCTATAACATCAACAACTTCCCCGATATTTCAAAATTCCCATTGTAGTCATTATTATTGTTTCAAATTACTTTATAAAATGTTTCATCATGCAAAAATCTGTTTTTGTTAAGACAGGGCCTGTCAGCCACCAATGAGCCTTTGGCACTGTACAAAGAAAAATTAAAAAAGCAGTCCATGTTGCTTTCTTTCAAGAAAAAAAATATGGTTGAAATACTTGATGAAGGGGTCTGAGATGTGTTGGGAGGTACTGTCTTCCCTGAAGCACAGTGCTCTTGTCCCAGCATTCACAACCCAAGCTGAAGTGAGCAAGCGTTAAATTTTACACCTCTGGAGCTCTGCCCTGTATTTTCTATATCACAGCCTGAGGCAATGTCTTATATCAAGAAAAGCACTTTATAGTCAGCAGGCAGTCACAACAGTGACATCACTTCAAAAGTGCTTCCTGGACTTCTCTAATTAAGTCTGAACTTCAGTTTATGTGTTACCAAGAAGTCTCAGAAATGTGCTGGACTGAGCCTGTGGACAAAAACAGAAACAAAAACAAAACAAAAACAAAAACAATCCTTTGTAATTTATTAATTGCTTTTTCACAACATGATTCTAGTATGAATTTATCATAGATATACATCATAGAATCATAGGTTGGTTGGAAAAGACCATTTTGATCATCTAGTCCAACCATAAACTTAGCATTGCCAAGTTCACCACTAAAGCATGTCCCCAAGTACCACATCTACACGTCCTTTAAATACCTTCAAGGATGGTGACTCCATCACTTCCCTGTGCAGCCTGTTCCAATACTTGACAAGAAGAATTTTTTCCTAATATCCAACCTAAACCTCCCCTGGAGCAACTTAAGGCTGTTCCCTCTTGTCCTATCACTCGTTGTTTGGGAGAAGAGACCAACACTCACCTCACTACAACCTCCTTTCAAGTAGTTGTAGAGAGCAATAAGGTCTCCCCTCAGCCTCCTCTCCTCCAGACTAAACAATCCCAGTTCTCTCAGCCGCTCCTCATTAGACTTGTTCTCCAGGCCCTTCACCAGCTTCATTGCCCTTCTTTGCACGCACTTCAGCAACTTAATGTCCTTCTTGTAGTGAGGAGCCTAAAACTAAACACAGTACTTGAGGTGCGGCCTCACCAGTGCTGAGTGCAGGGGCACGACCACTTCCCTACTCTTGCTGGCCACACTATTT
>NW_010314663.1:0-5174 GCF_000700745.2 Antrostomus carolinensis | reverse complement strand
ATATATATATCATGAGCTTCTCCTTCTCTGAGAAAATGAATTGCAAGACCCTAAATTTCTGCTATTGCTCAAGCCAGGACATGTGGTGGGTGATGAGATAGGTAGCAGTTCCAAGGAGATAAAACACTTTGAGTACCCTTTTAGGCAAGACCTTCAGAATGACATCCAGGATGCTTCCTATGATGTCCCACCACACTCTCCATACAATAAGACATTTTCCTTTCAAATACTGTTTTAAAGTGTCCCCCCCCCCACCCCGTGCCACACAGCTGCTTATACGAAGAATGTTCTCCCAGGGGTTGCTGGTACCTGTCAGAGATTCTGTGTATATCAGCTCCAAGAAATGGCAGAAAAAAACCATCTTCCCAATCCTCATCAAGAATGAGATCCCAAAAGAGTGGACAAAGACAAATAAATGCCCTGTTTAAAGAAGCAAAAGGAGGAACCAGATGAATTATAGACCAATCATGTGGATAAACCTGGCCAGGAAAGTAAGGGGGTGATTTTACTTTTGCAAATCATTTGGCACAGGTCCATATGATGGGCCCATAAGAAAGGCCTCTGAGCAATCATGGTAAAGTGGGAGGTCATGAATACTGTGCTCCAAGAAGAGTAGCAATGGCACATTTTCAGAATAAGGAGGTCTCCAAGGGTCTATCCTGATTCTGCTACTGTTCAATATTCTCATAATGACTCTGGTGATGGAATAGAGAATAGATTTATGTAATTTGTGGCTGACAGAAGACGAGGAGGGGGTCACAAGCAAAGTGCAGGAAAAGACTGGAATTCAAAATTATCTTGATCTGTTAAAGGCGGTGTCTGAAATCAGGAGGGTGACACTGAAGAGAAGCAAAAGTGGCACTAAGCTATGTAAATGCAAGAGGATAGGAAGGAGGAGTAAACCAAGGTGGATGGCTTGTCAGCAGTATGGAAAACATGACCATGGAGTGGGAGGTGGTCACAAGCTGAACAAGAAAATGTAACAACATGTAAACCAGAAAACACAAGGTTTGGGACATGAGTGGTGCATATTTATCACAAGAAGCCATTATCCCACATTTCTCAGCTCCAGTGAGGCTTTAGCTGGAGTTTGGGTCCACCTTTTTGATGAGACAACATATGGTAAGGCAGATGACAGGATCCCAGAGGAATTTCATTAAAATTCTAAGTAGTTTTGGAAGGTGAGGAAAGTCTGAAAGAACAGGGTTTGTTCAGTTTCAGAAGGTGGCTGTAAAGAAACAAAATCAGAGCACTCAAATATGTAAACAAGACAGTTCAGAAGCGGACAGAGATAGATAGCCTTCCACTGTCGTGGGATGTAAGGTGAGAAGTAATTTTGAATAAATGTGCAGCAAGGGAGATTTAGTTAGATATTAAGAAAAATGTTATATGGGAAGTTAAAAAGTGGAACAGATTACGGAGGGTCCGTTTAATCCCCAGCAGTGGAATCATTTACAGAAGCATCTGTCAGAAATGGCTTTTGCATCCTCACTTCTCTGCTGGAATAGCAGGCTTTGTATGAGCGGTGTCTTCCCACTCCCTGTCCCTACAACACTGCCCAGTTGCAATTATTGAAGACCTTGTGGCTGGTTGGTTGGTGTGGACTTATAAAGTGAGAATAACAGCCTCAAAATTAAAAAAAAAAAACTACACTGGAGTCAGACACAAAGGAAAGGTGAAAGTCCATGTGAAGTCTGGCTCTCCCAGAACAAGACATCTTCTTTTTGCAGCTAAATTGGTGTTAATCAGCAGTGATTTCACTGAAGTATTCAACTTGAAGGTGTGTAAAACCAGAGCAGAGAAGAAGGAAACTTGATGACACACAAATTTGTGAAGCATTCCATATTTTTTCCGGAGAACAAGTCTTACAAGGAATGGCTGAGGGAGCTGGGATGGCTTAGCCTGGAGAAAAGGAGGCTGAAGGGAGACCTTGTGGCTCTGTCCAAGTCCCTGAAAGGAGGGTGTAGAGAGGTGGGAGTTGGACTCTTCTCCCAGGTAACAAGTGAAAGGAAGAGAGGAAATGGCCTCAAGTTGTGCCAGGAGAGGTTTAGGTTGGATATCAGGAAAAACTTCACCAAAAGGGTAGACAAGCATTGGAACAGTCTGCCTGGGGAGGTGGTGGAGTCACCTTCCCTGTTGGTCTTTAAAAGATGGGTAGACGAGGTGCTTAGGGACATGATTTAGAGGTGGAATTGGTAGTGTTGGGTTTATGGTTGGACTCAGTGATCTTAAAGATGTCTTCCGACCACTATGATTCTATGATTCCATAATAAGACTGTTAAAAAAACCTCCCAAAAACCCCTAAAAAATGCCCCACAACTTTTTCTCTTCTGGTGATAATTGTGCAGGTTGGTGGTTAGATACTCTCTTGGGAAGTGAAGGAAATGGGTTAGAAACCCTCATATTGAGGAAAAGCTGCAACCACCACACTAACCCATGAAAGTCAAGCTGTTTGAGTCTGAATGCAGGATGGGGCATGAGCTGAGCATGGCAATGGGGAAATTTATTTTTGGATTATCCTGGAAATGAAATCTAAAGTAGGTGCTTACCGACTCAACACAGGGCTCTGCTGGGGATGGTGGAAAGCCTAGTGTTGGGCAAGTTGACCAAGCCCCAGATAACATCCAGGTCCCAGGAGAGATAGTAGGATGTTTTCCTCTTTGTATTTAACTTTTAGATCCATGAGTGCCTCTGCCTTGTTCAGCAAATAGATCGGGACAACACTCCCTATGTACCAGCTGCCCATCCATGTAACGAAAAGTAGCTCTTCCCTGCTTCACCAGGCTCTGGCACAGCTGCTGAAGCTCTGTAGCTATCCATTGGACACCACCAAACACTGACACTCTGCCACCAACGCAGCAGAAAGGTGGCTGGTTTTTTTAAAGCACATTTAGGCACTCGCTGGAGGTCTGTCCCTTCCTTTGCAGTCCTTGACAGAATGCTGAGGGAACTGCTGATCAAGGGCAAGCTGAGCCTATTTGTCCACTCTATACCCTCCTTCAACTCAGCACCATCTCTCCAGGCTTGATGTTAAGGCAGAGCACGTAGCATCCCTTTGTCCACTCCTGCCAAGAGGAAAATAAGCGCAATGGCTTCAAAGACAGAGAGCTCGGTACATGAAGTTCAGCAAACTCTGTGAGGGAGCTATGATGCCCGCTGCATCAAACAGCCCTAAAAGCAAGTCAACACTGTTGGTTCAGCTTTTTTTCAGCAGGGGCCAGGACTCATTTTCAAGTTACCATTTCCACTGTGGAGAAGCAAGG
The DNA here is from genome assembly GCF_000700745.2 of Antrostomus carolinensis. Taxonomy (NCBI): domain Eukaryota; kingdom Metazoa; phylum Chordata; class Aves; order Caprimulgiformes; family Caprimulgidae; genus Antrostomus; species Antrostomus carolinensis. The sequence goes on along the minus strand of NW_010314663.1, from coordinate 1,911 downwards.
AGAAAATTACATTTTCTTTGTTTGATCTCTGACACTTTCTGGATCAGGAAAGACCACGGGTGTTGAATTTGGACTACTGCCAGACTAACAATTGTTAGCAAAAATGGACAGTATTTGGATCATGCCTTCAGTGGTTTCAACACACTCTTATCTATCCCATACATCATTATGTATAACTTAGCACTGAATAACCTTCCAGCTTTGCCTTGCTTGCAAAACACAAGAGCATCCAAGATGGGCCAAGACAATTGTTCAGACCTTGAGCGTTCAATGAGAAGGAGAGAATCTCACCCATTTTTAAAGGGTCATTTCTCAATGAACTCTCTTCTTAATGTACCTCTTCAAAACATTTAAATGACAGTGCATTCTGCACTGCACTCTTATGATAGAGAACCCAGCCATATGTCAAGCAGGAACTGTGACCCCTTTTTCTGTGATTAAGTTCATTTTTGTTCCATCCACTATTTTTTATACATGATTAACTGGTGAATAAAAAGGTTCTTTTTTATTTTTCTTTGCAAGGGCTGAAGCAGTTTTAATCATATATAATTCAACACTTGCTATGCGATTTGCATTCCCTGCTTTAAGATGAATTTGGCACTAAACAAGCTCTCAATTATACTCCCCCGTCTCTGTTTTCTCTGGAAGTCACAAAATTCATTCAAACAAAAGCTAAGCCCTCCTGAAGTTTTATGAAGATGAATGATGATTAAAATCAAAGAACAGAGAAATCCTTCTCCTGACTTTATAAAAACACAGGGTTCCAATATATGTCCTCTAGTGGCACTTTTCCAGGCAACTTTGGGTTCAAAGACAAAACTGTGTACATGTCTGTACCAGCCCAGGTCATTGCATCTATCTATCATCCCTTCTTCTCATGCCAACCTTTTTTTTTTGCTTCTGACACTACTTATTAAATATGAAGGCTGGAGTTTGCAAGCCCAAGGCATAAGTAAGGATGAATAAGGCAGAAACTGAGGTTAGAGGAGGAAGCCAAGTTGAAAAAACTGGAGAAGTTTCTTGCTGAAGAGGAGAGGAAGAGAAAAGGCAGTGAGAAATGGGCACTGATGCAAGACTGTTGGAATCTAGGTATGCAGCTATGTGTATGTATTTGCATGTGTATAAATGAAGTGCTTGCAGTTACTCTCTAGAAAAGCTTCCATGCCTTCCTCAACTCCAGGAGACATTAGACAGCCTTACTTAGCAGTGATCACCACTGTAACCAACAAGGCTGATGGGAGAGACAGAAAACAATCATGGGATGGGAGATCATGGAAATGAAAAAGTAGGATGTGTTGGACAAGCAAAAAGACAAAACCATGAGAACTTATATTGAAATAAAGAAAATTGCACATTAAAAGGACATTGAGGCTGTAAATGCAAGGATTCACAGGCTGGGACATGCCATGAGTAACCTAGAAGGAGCTGAAATCCACCCTTCTAATCCCAAACCAAATGATAGTATAGTCTATACTGTAGGCTGAGAGAGTTGGAGCTGTTCAGCCTGGAGAAGAGAAGGCTCCAGGGAGACCTTCTAGCGGCCTTCCAGTACCTGAAGGGGCTCCAGGAAGCCTGGGGAAGCACTTTGGTGAAGGGGAGGGAGTGACAGAACAAGGGGTGGTGGCTTGAAAGTGGCAGAGGGGAGATTGAGATGAGATCTGAGGAGAAATTCTTTGCTGTGAGGGTGGTGAGACACTGGCCCACGTTACCCAAGCCATTCTGTGGTTCTATGAATACAATTACATAATAATTCCAGTCTATGCATTAACAGAACTTAACACACAGGATTGTTTCTTATTGTGTATATCTACATTGCCCAGAACATCAGGGGATGACTGCACGTTAGACCAAGAGGTGCTATTTTAATCATCAAACTCAGGTTAAATATCATAGAATCATAGAATCATAGAA
>NW_010314662.1:71255-80511 GCF_000700745.2 Antrostomus carolinensis | reverse complement strand
CCACTCCCGTGGCAGCCACGAGCGTAGATGAGTGGGGATGAAACACCCTAAATTGCTACGGAAAAATCCACAAGAGCTTGTCTGTCAGAGAGCCAAGCGCTGCCAAGCGCTGCGTGCTGTCAGGGAGCGCACGGCTTCCTTCTGCGAACGCTCGCTGCGTAAAACCAACGGCAAAGCCAAATGCAATATTGTTAATAGCACATTCACGGCTTACATCTGTTCAGCAGTCACAATACCACATGCGAAACCGAGGAGAGGGGAAAAATTGGGGAGAAAAAAATTATCCCAGCAGGTATTGTTTTCTGTTGATTCAGTCCTTCGGATTTCTAAGAAACATAAGCGGCCGTTGTAGAATAACAGGAGTTTGCTATTTGGAACAGGCTGGGGTCATTCCTTTTAGGAATGAAACATTCTGGTTTGATTAACAGTAAAAAAAAAAATAGTTTCTTACAAAATTGTCCTTTCTCAGAACCCGCACGGAAATAGCTGGTACATGCACATACCATTTGTTGGCACATCTCTGGATCCACTCGCTTATACTCTCCAGCGTTTGGAGAATGACTTGGTTCATGCAGTTGATCTGGTTTGTATAGTAGGGAAGAAAGCCTCAGCAATGTGAAATATGTATAAACAATTTAGACATGTTCAGCTGAATTGCAGAAGGCCCAGACTAGCAGTTGCCAAATTCTATTGGTTCACATTAAAAAAAAAAATTAAAAAAAAGATTATTATCACATGATATATTTTTCTTTGGTTCAGTGCAAATCTCTGGACTCTGTTATAAAGACAGTGATAGATTTTCTTATCACTACAGTTAAAAGAAATAAATTTAGGGAGATAGAATCAGTTTGAGTTGCAGCAACATGAAGAAAAAGAAAAAAAAAAAATGATTTTGCAAAGAGAAAGGACATTGGAAAATAATAACCCTGTTGGATGAAGAGGAGTTCAGGATAATTAGCCTAATTGGGATCTGTTTCTGAAAGGGATGCAAGACAGGAGGCAAATGTGCAAGTAGACTCTCCGTGGCCTAACATCAGCTCTCATTTGATTGAAATCTGTTGGAAGGAGTGGAACATTACAGAGTAGATTTTAATCAATATTTTATGTATAAAAAGACTATAGGAAAAAAATCTCCCTGTTTCATCCCCCAAGAAAGAAAAGACAGCCAGGTATTTGCCACCTGTGCATTTGGTCAGGATGTGAGAGACTGAAATCCTCATCTTTGGATCTGGACCAGCTAATGACATTATAGTGCTGCACTGCTGACCTTCTGGACTCCTTTTCGTCTATGTTGTTGTATTACTTGAAAATTCAATGAATTCTTACTCAAAAATCCCCTCTAGATTGGCTTGAGTTTTGTCAAATAAGCAATAAGTTGTGACTTCAGAAATGTGTGTACAGAAGTGTATTAGCCCTGGTCTGTCTTCTCCTTTTCTTGGCTGGGGAATGCCTCACTATATACATCTGAAGTGTTAATTATATCCATGCTGAGTATCCTGTTTTCAACCAATACACAGCAGTATTGTGTGATGAAAACTTTTTCATCCAAAAATTTCCAGCTAGCTCTAATTTTAGCATTCTTTGAAAATCATTAGGTTTTTAGATAATGCCTTTGCACTGGTCATTTTAGAATGACCGATTAAGTAAGTTATTACTGTTGTCTTCTTATAGTTTGCAAACTGCAGAGCTATGTTCAACTTGACATTTAACTTGAAAGTATGAAGTTCCTCCTAATTGTTCTAGACTCTCATTGAATGCTGACCCAATTCCCTTCTTACTTACCTTTTTACCAAACTTAAAAGAAATGAAAAGTAGTTTAAATATTTGTCAGAGAAAATGAACACGTGCCAGTCATGAGAGGGTGGGTTAGCAGTATGATTCTGGAGGTCTTTATTCTTGCTAACCAGCAGCTTCAGGGCCTTTGGGCTTTTAGGCCCCACAGTCCAGAAGAGACTTTCAGATTCCAGAAAGGCATTGCAGAGACTGAGTCTCACGAGAGAAGTTTTGTTTCTGGATCCCACCCATTCACTCAGTTGCTTTCCCCAACTTCCCTCTATAACCAGTGAAGATTTCCCCATGCCTGTTGTTACCAAATGATGCCAGGCTGCGGTAACTGAACTTTTTCAGCACAGGAGAACATTTGCCATGCAGTAGCTTCCTCTACAAGGGTCCTTTTGGTTGTTGGACTCCCTTGAGTCTAGAAGTGAGTCGATATTCTTAGCAGTGGGTGTGTGCTTATAAATTTACATGTAAGTTTTTCCAGGAATTTGCCTCACTGGCTGAAGGAATTTGGTTTGAAACATAGCTAATTGTTAGACCTTTCCTTCCCTTTTCCCCATCTCCCTTTATGTAAGTCAAATGAAAGTACATCCCAGAAGCTAGCTCTGCTTTGAACAGAAAGTTGTTCTTCTTTGGACGTCACTCCCAACTTGTATTATTCTGTCAATTCTAAGGTGTAAAATTGGTTAGCAAAAATTATACATGGGGAGTTTCAAATGAAGCCACCAGCAGTACCGGAGAAGACTGGCCTCCTTCGAGTTCAGAAAGCAGGGAATAGATGCAAGTCTGGAGATGCATGAGCAGTCAGGTACACGCACACTGTCATGTCTGTGCAGTCAGTCCAGTGTTTTCCAAAAGTCACCAACTTCTGTGCACGTGCAGGTCTGTGGGCACATCTCGGCTCTTCTTAACGCATGGCAGCCTGGTTGTTGTCCCTGTACAGTGGCTCTGATCATGCTGCCATACACCAGGAAATCCCAGACAAATGAGGAAGTCTTCTGAATGTCAACCAGACAGTATTTTCAGTGAGAGAAAGATGATGTGTGGCAACTTGGTGTTTAAGACATTCCCTTTAACACCTCTTTTTCCTAGTTTTGAGAGGTCAAGGTTGGTCTTTCCTTTATGTTCCCATTATTGTAGAAAATCTCAAAGAGATGCTTTGAAACTCAATTCTGTGTTAGTGAATCTTTGTGGCATATAATTACTTTACACAAACAAAGGACAAAGATTCAACTAGATAAAGTCTTTGAACTTACCAGAGGCACCCAAATAATAATGACCTGGCAATGTTTGACAATTATTATCTGTGTGTGAGGCTTTGATAAGCCATGGCACCAGTCCTATAAGTGCATATGTGACTGGTTATCCTCACCTACCGAAGTAGTTCACTAAGCACAAAACCAGGGAGCTGCTATAGAAGTTCCCCTGTATCCGGCTCCAGAATTTTCTCTATATGTACTCCTTCTAACATGGTACATTTAAAGTGCATTTCAGAGCACGCTTTCATTTGACATACAGAAGGATCTCTGCTCAGGTGTTTTAAATTTAATTTCTAGTTTAAGTAGTAAGTGCTGATTTTTTTAGTTTAAGTAAGAAATATTGGAATTTCTATCACATTTGCCCTTAGAATATATTTTTTGGGGAAAACTAGTTTGATAAAAGTTTGGAAAGATAAATTATGTTCCTGACAAGAACATAGTACCTATGTTTAACTGCTCTTGCATATATCTATCAACAGCACACAGATACAGACTAACTTTCCATGCGGTACAGATTTGTGGTAGCAGTTTGACCATGTATGGCTTCCCCAGTAGCGTAGTGTATTTGGCTTAGAGCTGTGTTCAAAAAACTGAAGTCAAAATTAGAGGAATAAAAAGTCACTGTAGTAAGATTTGTGTGGTTGCAAATAAAAATAAAACTTAGGTTCACGAGTAGACTGGTATTTTATTGCATGTCCTAATCTTCTCTCTGTGTCAAAATAAATGTCAATAAAACTTACGGCTTAATACTTCTTTGAGTTAGTTCCCATTTGTTGCATACATGTGAAACATATTAGGATGACAGAAGCAGTGATGGAACAGGATACCCTTTACAAAGGGTAATAAAATCCTTTGCTCATACACTGTGCTGCTGTGCTTTTTGCTTTTTTTCTTTTTAATTTACAGACACTCACTAAAGGATACAAATGTCAACTCTTTAAAGATATTTTGCAAAGTTTTTTTTATTTGAGCTCGGTATTTTGAGGGAATGTATGTATATTTATTTGCATAAAAGCATCAGACAAAAATTTTTGGATTTTTGCACTCAAATTACTGGTAAAGTTTAATAAACCTAATCTGAGTTTAGATTAAGTGTGTGGCAGCATCTAATAATTCTGCAGTTTGAAAATGATGTTTGATAAACCCATTCTACACTGTACATTGTATCTTGGAATTTGCTAATAATGTTAGTTTGCAACTGTGAAAAAAAAAAAGCCTTTTAATGTAGTTAGTCGTTGGTCAGGTAAACTAAAAATCATCGCATCTGTGTTGTCTTAGCAAGTAGAAACCTGAATAGAGTTTCATTGGATAAAAGCAGAAGAGAAGATAAATACTAGAATTTTAAATGGAGCATGAAAATGATTGTGGTCAAATGCCTTGGCAGCATGTCTGCTTTCTCTAAACTTGGAATACAGGCTGTTGCTTTAACGGAACAGATATTTCATGCCTCTGCCATTTCCATTATCATATATTTCTTCTTCGTGATTTCTTAAATGTAAAAAATGTGCTTGATTCTTTGAAAAAAGGAAGCATTGTGAAACACTGGACTTTGGATTGGACTGAAATGCAGAGAGGTCCTTTTCATTTGGCTCACCAATGAAAGGTTGGAGCACAGTAGGGATCTTACTTAGACGAAGAGATAGCACAGGTACTTATTTTATACAGTCTTCTGGGTGGTTTAGAGTTATTGGTCCTTTCAGTGATGATTCCTTCCCAAATTACCACTTTGAACGGGACACCTGAAGCTTTTGTTTTGTTGGTATTCAGTTGCACAGTTTTGGACACAGCTGAGTTTTAGGCAACTAAATTATCTGCTTAAATTACAAGAACAGATCCCGTGTGAGAAGTTAAGAATCGACCTGCTCCCTATTGACTGCATAGGGTATCTGAAATGAGATGCCTCAAAATGTAAACATGGTTATAGGGACAAAGTGAAGCATAAATATTAAAGTTATCAGGATGTTTTTCTTTAGTATGTAGTGTAATGGGCCCTTGATTGGGACTACTAGACACTGCTGCTGCAGAAACAGTAAGTGGGAGTTACTGATGTGGTGCCCACATAGAAATAAAGAGTAGGGTGAGATCTGTTTAAAAATGTTGTCTTTCATGGTCTCTTCAGACGGGTGCATTTCCATTGAAGACCTCAGTGTACTTCTGTCAGTGGCACAGTTAGTTCTTGAATTACCTAACGAAGCGCTGTGCTCCCAAATGCCATGGGACAGTTTTTGTTTCTATTCTAAATCCAGGTAAGTTGAAGCATGGAGACAGTATGGCCCATGCTCAAGGAGACACAGCTGGTTAGAAGCAACGTTAGAAATTGAAGGCAGGAGTTACAGAACATGGCTTACACATACGAAACATGGGTTGCCTGAATGTCCTCCTAAAATTAAGTGAAGGTTTGCAACCTAAACTCCAATCCTCCAGATTCCCATTACTAGGTAGAGTACTTGCTACTTTGATTTCACAAGGACTATTAATGGTAGCAAGCACTGCTTTGGGTAGCAAGTGTTTGCAGATGGATCCTTAAGTTGCCTTCTATGGAATAAAAATGAGAACAAGAATTTTGAGGGATGTTGAAACAACTGCTAAACCTATTACTAATGGCTGATTGGAAATACAGTAACATATCCAAAAAAGTGTGCAATAACATTGAAAAACATGCAAAAACAAGGCCAAGACCATATTTCTAAAGAATTTCCATAATCTCTGCGTTTTTGTGTAGGAAATATATTTTAAATATTGAATACATGAGATCTAAAAATAGCTTCCAGTTTGCTTTACATCAAACGGTGACAAAATCCTAATGGCAACCCTTCAACTATCTGTTGCAATAAGCACATTAGTGAAGAGAATAATAAATTATGAAGGTGAATCATACTTATTTCAGATTGGATACATTATTAAGACAATCTGTGGATCCATACAGAATATATTTTTGTGTCTTTTCATTACCAGAAAAATAAAGGCACATAAAAAAAAAAGTCCATAACTTTAGTTGAACAGCTTCTTTCCTTGACAGTCACAGAACTAAATTAATCTCCACTGTAATTCTACAGACATCAATAAAATTACTTCAAGAATTCCCACTGTGAATTTAATGTATAATTTTTTAAAAATTATACTTTATATGGAAAATAGAAAAAGCCAAGCAATCCCAAGGGATTTCTAAAAATTATCAGTGAAATGCTATCTGCTTTCATAGAGGTTATCCTTTGCAATACTTACCTCTTTGGTACATGCGTTATGATGCTGTTTTAATTTTCTGGAGGACAAACTCTTTGCAGGAATAAAGATTTTCCAGAATTACACCAAATACACACACAGTGTACCCCAAATAGAGCAAATCATTCAAAGATGCAGAACGGGGCAAGTACTTTAATTAATCTATGAGCAAAGTCCCGATTTCATTAAATCCATTGGAAAGATGACACTGATACAAGATTTAGCATGGTGACACTGGATCAAGATTTGGCATGGTTTAAGACTTCCTTGGAAGTCCATGAACATTTTGTGATCAATACTAAGTGGTGTGACAGCATCTGCCTTCTTCCTGGAGAGGCCTTGGTTTCTGGAATAGCTGCTGTTGGTCCCGTCTGACACTGAAGTCACGTCCCATGACTGGGAGAAGACAAAGAGAAGTCCTCCAGGTTGTTCCTTGGAGAGCCTGAACATCACCTACCACTAAGGGAAATGTATTTAAAATGGCATCCATGGACACCATGGCTGATAGGTACCAGGCCTCACAAACATCCTGGATTTCTGGCCATTCTCACTGCTAGTCAATTCAAGGACAATGTTTCCTTTCTGACATTGATTAATGCATTATTTAAGGTCACTTGCTGGAGCAAGCCTTACTTTCTATATTAATCTACAGCAATATTACCAAGCCCGTGCATTTTTGCATCCACTGTGTCTGTTTTCTGCAGCAGGGCGACTGGGATTACATGTTTTCTCTCCCTATCAGTCACACTGAAGGCAGAAACCAGTCAGAAAATGAGCAGGCTCAGGCTCTCTGAAAGTATGGTGAGAAATTCAGAATTTGGAGGAGAGTGAAGATGGATGGAAAACAAATGTTTTACAGAGGAATCGTAACAGCTGGGTGAAGCAATAATAAGTTTCAAGCAGAAAGAATTATCGTTATTTAAAGTGAGAGATTGATGCTGAGCTGTTACTACCAATAATGGACATGGTGACCTTACGTGGTACACTTTCAGTTTGTTCTGAGAAAAAGCATCGATCTGAAGTGAAGGCAAACAAAATCTTATGTGAGGAAGGTAGAGAAAGCTTTTTGCATACTAATTAAATTACTTGGCTTGCAAATTCTCCTTTTATAACATTCTGCAGCATTATCTCTTCCTGATGCTTTCTCTGCCATTTTACATGGTTGCACTGGAGGTTGCATCCTCCTGCTGTATTCCTGACATTCACTGAGCACTGCAGCAGTATAGGGTTGATGTGTGGATTTAGGAGATAGGATGCTGGAAGAAAAACTCAAATGGAAACACTGTAAGTCTCAACACTTCTTAAGAGTCAGCTCTATAGAGTTTATCAATTGGGAAGATAGCCGTGATTTTAGACTAGCCTTAAAATCTTTCAGATTGCGAGACAGTATTCATCTGCGTGCAGAATTTCAGACAGGGTGAAACCAACATGCAAGAGGTAACCAAAGCTGCCTTTTCCACAGCTGTTTTTCTGAACAGCACACTTAATAATTCACAATTACAGAATCACAGAATAATTCAGCTTGGAGGGGATCTCAAGCAGTCATCCTGTCTGACTTGCTGCTCAGAGTAGGATTGGCTCTGAGATCAGAGCAGGTGGCTCAAGGCTTTAGCCAGTTTAATCTTGAAAATCTCCAAGGATGGAGATGGCACAATCTTTCTGGGCAACCTGTTCCACTGCCTGATTATCCTAATAGAGAAAAATTTTTCCCTAATATCCAATAAAAACCTCTTTACTTTAATCTCATATCTGATGTCTCATCCTCCCATCATGCACCACTGTGTGAAGAGCCTGGCTCCATCTTCTCAACAGCCTCCCAACAGGTGCTGGCTGGCTTCTATTAGGTCCACCCAGAATCTTCCCTTCTCCAGGCTGAACAAGCTGTGCTTCCTCAGCCTCTTCCCACAGGACAAGCACTCCAGCCCTCCCTAACCATCTTGGTGGCCTTTCACTAAGTTCACTCCATCTTGTACTGGGGATCCAAAACTGTACGCAGTATTCCAGATGTGTTCTAATAAGCGCTGAATACAGGGAGATAATAACTTCCCTGGAACTACTGGCTGTGCTTCTGTTAATACAGCTCAGGATGCAGTTGGCCTTCTTTGCTGCCAGGGCTCATGTTCTTTGCTGCTGGCTGATGCTTGGCTTGCTGACCCCCAGGACCACCGGAATCTTTTCCATAGAGCTGTGACCTCCCCAGCCAAGGGGATGCCACTTTTGTTCTGGCTTTACCTCTTCCACTCACCATTACCTCTTCTGTTGATATCATCCTGGAGCCTGAAGGTTCCAGCTGTCCCGCAGATGGATGGAACAAAGTCTGTTTCTTCTCAGAAAGGGTGAGATGATAGTCTCAGGCTGCAGTTATTGCAAGATGAGCTGCAGCCTTTGTGTGATGGATGCAGCAGAAGTACGTGCGTGGTACGGGTTAGGTCTATAAACAAGGTGTCTGTGTTCCCCTTGTAGTGAATGAAGAGAGGCAGGCTCCTTTTTCAGTGAGGCAGGTGTGAGGCAGTGACTATCCCAACAATTTCCCTGAGCAGTCACTTTGCTCCCATCATTTGCTTTTCCTCAGCTGAGGAAGAGTCTGAGAATCTTAATTGCACATCCTTGTTGGAATCTGAAATCACTGATGAATGAACATTATCAGTTCATACAGTTGCTTTATCCATCATTATTTTTGTAGAATTATTCGTTTTTCTTTGCTTGTTTTTTTGCTCTTTCCAGATGAAAATGATACTTGACAGCCAGAATGACCACTCCATGCTACAGAAATGAACTAGAAAATGATACTGAGAAGCAAGACGTTTGCGTGAGCATATTTGTAGAGGATTAGGCTTCGAGTGGGTGGAATGTGCCTGTTGCAAAGGTTCTGTGGTAAAATTTACTGGAGCATAACATTGGGGATTTGAAAGACACGGATAAGCCAAACCAACATATGTGTTTGCACTGTTTAGAGTGGCATTTACAACACAGGGTGGTAAACCAACCTCATTTCA
>NW_010314662.1:67045-71217 GCF_000700745.2 Antrostomus carolinensis | reverse complement strand
ATTGAAGTCTACATTCAGAAAAAAAGCCAGAAGAAAAACTAGTACAGTTTGACGGACAACACAGCATTGCACTGGGGTCATGACAGGAGGTGATGCTGTAGGAAAAGCTGGAAGAAAGTCAATGTAATTAAAGATCAGAGAAAGAAGAGCAGTGCAACTGCCTTTAGATCTCACGTTAAAAATTTTCAGCTACTAAAAATGTGTTTTTCAGTAATATTACATTGAAAACAGTAAGTTATTGTGGTGACAAAAATTTATTTCCTTTATTGAAATTACCTCCTGACAAAAATAATATGTTTTCTGTCAATTTTATAGTAACTACAGAATAAGTCAGCTCTGGGCTGGCACTTAACCTAGTCTAATGCCAGGATGTGTTACACTTCAGCTCAAACCAAGCGTGGTCAGAGTCAGGTGTAGCTGTAATATATTTAATTGAATTTCACCAATTTGGAATAATACATTGGCATCACAGGAGCTGTTTAATTGCAGTGTTATTTAAAAATTCTGCAGTCATTCCGTATACCAGAGCTTTACACCACACATTCATATTCTCAGAGACAGTATTAAATTTAAGAGTTAATTTCCCTGTAGTTTGAAATAATACAGGTAGTCCAAATTTCTGCTACAAATTATACATGAAATTACCTAAACTTGTCATTCAAATACCTTTTCAAACATCCACAGACCCAGGAGTTGTATCCAATCTGTGCTTAACATGGGGGCACGTGTACTTGCCCGTAAAATTACGTGTGTAGCCTCTGTGCATGGACATTTAGGACAAAAGTTTTAAAACGAAAGAAACTGCAAAAGATGATATTGAGACCTCTGAACTTTGGAAACAAGGCTAGTAGATAACTGAATAAGTACTGATTTGTGAGTCAACCTTCTGACTCCTCCTCTGTGTTGTTAGAAAATGGTTTATTGCTGGTGTTTCAATAGCCACAAATTGTAGTTAATTCCAAAGTGCACCAGAACATCCCTGCACACAAAAAGAGGTAATTTTGCAATGATACATAAAGCGAACAGCTACTTCACACTCATAATTATGTGGCACTGTGAGCCTAGGAAGATAAAATGTTGACTTCCCAGCACCATTATTTTCTTTCAGAACCACTATTTTCTTTCTCTCTTTCACTCTTTCTAATCTCTCAAATTGTCTTTTTAATCACACAGCTTACGTGCACGTAATGCCTTTCATCCAGAACAATGCCAAAGTGCCATACAGACTCTCTATTGTATTAGTGAAGCTTCACAACAAATGCATTTTTCTGTATTAGCACTCTCTAGAAAGAAAAGGACCCTGTGTGCATGACAGAAAGTACGTCAAGAAGATCAGAGCATGGATATTCGCATATGATAAAAATTGTTAGATCAAGAGTGGAGATTAATGTAGAACCTCCAATACTGTCTGCATTCACTGTCTCTTAATAATTCAAGTATTTTAATGGCATATTAGTTAAGGTTTCATGATTTGCAGGATAATCAGTGGATATTCCAGGCTTCTCTATGTTATGGAAAAGAGTGAAGCGGGAAACATAAAATGTACTATAAAAAACTGAAAAATGTCATTCTGAGTTTTATCTCACCATATAAATCGAGTTTTTATTTCCATTTTGCGTCTTTTGGTTTTTTGATAATTAGATGTCTACAACTCTCTTCCTTTTTCTGTAATGGGGACAAAAACACAGAATTATTTATGACTATCGAGTTTTTATTTCCATTTTGCGTCTTTTGTTTTTTTGATAATTAGATGTCTACAACTCTCCCCTTTCTGTAATGGGGACAAAAGCACAGAATTATTTATGACTTTTTGTAAGTGTAACAATTATTGAATAATTTTTGGTTTGCATTTAACATCCAAAACATTGTAGTAGCATGCACAATGTAGTATTTTAAAAGCGTATGGTATTACATGTAGGTAAGGCTTGCATTTGTGTTACCTCTATTTTCTCATAATTAGTTATGAACCTTGCCCTTGATAAGTCCTCTGGGATATAAACCAGCTGAACTTTGCAGCTATTTATTGTCCCTATGGGGGTTTAAATAAAAATTCTTCATAATAGTCTCTCAATTTGAGGGAATTTCAGTTCTAACTTTGACCCTAGCATTTCAGTAAGGTCTAAACTAGGTTGATTATCTATGTCCATAATTACAGTATTAAAAAATGCAGCTCTGTATGCTTGTAATGATGTGAAACTCTTCCTTCTTTGCTTGAATCTTAAATAACAGAGCTTTTCATAGAAACTCTGCTTTGGTAGGAACCACCAAATAGACCTACCTTTTCCAAAACTGTGGGGACCTGGGAGTACAGCTCCTCTGCAACCTCCATTTCAACATACAATAAAAAAAAATCAGTGCACACTGTATCTCAGTTTCCTCTTTGAAGTAATTTCATAGCTCTGAGTCTGTTTGTGCATCAGCTCTAGTAGTTCTTACATACCTCTTGTGTCTCTCCCTGTGCCATCGTGTGCCCATGGATATTGGCCATTGCATGAGGGACGTATTCCCACATGCTCATTGGGACACATCACAGAATTAAATAGGATCTTAACAACAGCCCTATCGTGCTGGAATGGATTTTCCCAGCAGTGCCCATTGGTAGACAAAACTCTGAAGCCCTTATCAATAACGATAGCCCTACTGATACAAATACAAGGTCAGGAATTCAGCATTGTTTCCTCCTCCCTCATGAGCAGAAGCACTCAGTGGTATAAATTTAAATTCCCTGTCACAAGTAGGACAAAACTGGAGCGATTGTAGCGTTCTCTGCCTTGTGGTTTCGATTATTTGCTCAAAACTCTGGTGACCTTTGCAAAGGTGAGAAGGTGCAGTACCATGACACAGTGGCAGCCATCACCGTCATCCTGCTTAGTGGTTTGCCTGGAAATTGCTTGCAGTTTAGAAAAGCTTTTCTTTTAATTTAGTTCATATGTGAAATAAATTATACTATGGAATGGTGCTGTCAAATATTTATTTAGTATCTCAGTACTTGAACTCACTTGCCAATCAGATAAAATTAGTTTTGAATTCTTTTATACTGACATCATTTTCCTAACTCACAAATTCCCTCTCAGACACAGAAGTAACGAATGTTTGCATTGGCCTGTTGTGAATAGCAGCGATGTTTAGGAATTCTAATGTACAGTTCAGTGTTTTTATAATGTCACTGCGAATCAGTGCTTAATTTTAGCTAGAGACAACTTTGTCCTTAAACTACTTACTTGGTGTATTTTCCTATTTTCTAATTCAGCCTGAGTGTTAACGTTGGCTCCTTTTAGACCATTTGCATAGAGTTTCAAAGGCATAGGATTTCCCAAGACATTACTAAGCAGCAACAGTGGCTGCAAAGCCAAGTGTATATTGCTGGGTCAACAAGATTGGCTTTTAACAATCAAATAGAAAACATAATTGAGAATAATGACCAGTATTTTGAGAATTGTTTTACTATATGTGTTACTTTGCCAACATCTTGTCACATAATCTCCATGATTATCTCTCATAAAAATAGCATGTTAACGTGTGAGGTTTATGAAAACAAGGCCTGCTCTAAAATGTGTTGAAGTCAGTGCAACTAGTTTAAAAATAGCTTTTCTTGTCTGATATTTGCTTCATCGAGGATGATAAGTTGTTGTGTTATGCTTTAAGCACTTAGCTGAAATTTTGTGCAGAATTAAGTTAACCATGTGTTATACAGAAGCAGCATCTTATTTGGATTCATTTTGTATTACTAGAGGTTGGTCAAAATCCAAAAACTAAACACAGGCAAAAATTAATCCATATGGTTTTGCTGAATTTTCTTGCTAAAATGTAGTAAATCCTGAAAATGTGAGAGCTCTAATAACATTGCATTCCTATTTTGTATTTACCTTTTTTCTTTGTGTTTTGCATGACTGAGAATTTTATCACTGTCAGTTTTCAGTCAGAGAATAGGATGTATTTCCATAAGTTTTGTGAGGCCAATGTAAAAAAAAAAAAAAAAAAGAAAAGCATACATGAAATGATGGGCAACAATTCATTTTGAGTCTCCAATTTTCAGGTTTCTAGTTGGATTTTGTTTCTTAAAGTCTTGTCAGTGTGGCTGCATTACTGATGCCTACATCGCTAGCAAGGGCTCAGCAAAGCAGCTGGGTTCTTGGGAGCGCTGGTGGAAATGTTACTGAAATCATTAGAGG
>NW_010314662.1:48959-67000 GCF_000700745.2 Antrostomus carolinensis | reverse complement strand
AAAGAGAATCTGTCTCTATCTGTGCTGACTGATAAGGGTAAAACTTGAAGATTTAGGTTAATTGGGTGGCTAGGAAAAACAGAGTTTACTTTCTTAAGCATTGTTATTTTTAGGAAGAGGCATCACAACAAATCTGTAATTATAGTGGTTATTTCATGCTTTATTGATGAAAAGCCCTAACTGTGCTTTTATAAGGAGTGCTTCTGTTTAACTGAGCCATACCAGCTTTTTACTAGAAGTTATAATGGAAACAGCAATTAGGTATAACCCTATCCAGTCTAACTGGTAATAGAGTCCAGCTTCTGTGGGGCCATTTACATCTGTGATCCTAAAGAACAGCTTGTTATAGGATTATCCAAGAACAGAGTGAGCTCAGGCTGAAGAAATCCCAAAGAGTACTTTTGTACTCAGAATTTCTTAGTCATAACCAAGTGTTTTTTCACATTGTGTTACGTATAACCAGACCATAGAAAGTATCACTTCCACCTTTTACGGTGAAAAAGGCCAAGAAATAAAGACTGAGGAATCAAGGATCTAAAACTGTGGTGTGTGGATGGACTGCAGAGCTCTTTCTTGTGGTTTTATGGAAAAAAACATTTTAGAGCTATAACATGGTAGATTAAGCTACCAGTACCGGAAGGGAACGGGGTCTGCGAGTAGATATTTTCCTTACAAAGTGGTCTGCTGACTGAAAATCTGGAGCACCATCAGAGTTCAACTAATTGAGCCAGACAGCTTGTTAGACTGTCTTATAAAAGCTGGATGTCTGGCTAGATAGCTTTTGGCACTTTGAAGACTAGAGAGGCAGATTTATGAACTGGACAAATGAGCATTACAGTCAGGAATTTTTGTAACAGTTTGGCCCTATCTCTGAGACCCTTTGACTTTCAAAAAGATGCTGCTCCAAAAGGCAATTTCTGCCAGCTCCTAAACACACCATTCAGCCTCAGATCTTACTGCTCATTTCAAGCACCTTATCTTCCTGTGCAGTTCACGAAAGACCCAGGAAAAATTTAGAATCTGTTTTTTCCCCATTTACCCAGTAGCACAACAGCTTTAAAATGGCAAGAAGGTTCAGGAGAGAGGCAGGTGTTCTGGCATGTAGGGGAGGAACAAGGTGATGTTAACATGCAGATAGAGCATGAAGCACTTCTGGAAAGTTGAACCTGAATGGATTCACTTCTGGAAAGTTGAACCTGTTCTCCTCATATTGCTAAGACTTTAGAAATATTCAGCTTCCTCACAACATACGTATATTCATAGCGGGCGCACATCTCTGCGATACACCCATAAAACTCTTGCGTTAGGTTCGGTTTGGACAGGAATTGCTGAATCCCTTCCCTGGCTCACTCTCAGCATTTAAACCCTTACTCACCGTGTCCTGAGCTACACTGTCGATTAGTCTCCATATCCTCCCCACCAGCAAACAGCCAACCGCAACGCTGCCAAGGTTTCTGCACTTTTTTTCTGCCTTTTCTGTGTTGAGCATCATTCCAATTCAGATCCATCAGACTATCCACCACAGAAACTGAAACACCGTGGGCAGAGGAATACACAAAATCAGAATTTCTTGGAAAAACCCCAGTCACTATAATTGTAAATAGCTGTTTTTCTTCTTTGTATGCTATTTCCTTTATGGATTCCACAGTTTCTGATTTCCAAGGTTCAGATCAGCTTAGAGTGGAATAGATGTGTTCGTGCCTGAAAATGATTGAAAAATAAGTAAGGCAGTGGCTGCACAGAGAGGACCGTGTCATGTGGTATTTCCAGTATGACTTGTGTTAATCAAATCAGAAATACTGTGATACCCACCAGAGTGCCAGACACCTTAGCTATACGAATGGAAGGAAACAACTGAGAACAGAGAACACTGTCACTTTTGGAATTTTTTTTGATGCTGCTGTTCCCTCTCCTAACAAAACAGAAAATGCAAAGCTAATGAGAGTTAAACCCTATTTCATCCATCACAAAGATCTGGTCAAGTTTGAAGAAATTTCTTATTTAAGCTGAGCCATTACTGAGATGTCGTTAAGGCTATTAAAAGCAAAGCAAAGCAAAACAGAGGAGACCAAATACCCTCCCAGACCCAAGAGGAAGATGATGCTGTGGCTTAGCACATTCTCTTCTTACCTCTGGGAACTTGAGGACAAATAATGCTCACCATTTGCCAGTAGTGATGGCACACTACCACTCATTTTTGTTATTATTTGCTATCTGTGGTCACAAGAGGACACATGGCCTGATGGACCAGCCCTAGAAATGAGGCAATGAGTGCATTGGTTTCAGAGCCCATCCTCATTTGAGAATTGAGAAAGGAGAGAGCATGGCAGTCACAAAATTCCTATGTTCCCTATTTCGATCACTGCTTCTTTTCCCCAGTTTTCAGGGTGCACACCGCTGTTTTGCTAGTTTGCAGGTGATAGATTTTTGTCAGTCTTTAAAAATCCTGCACTAATAGGTAAGAGTAGAAGAGGAAGCAAACACATGGAGGAAGTTCAGACTGATTTTTGGCAAGTCCTACACTTGATCCAGGTTGCAGTGTTGCCAGCACTAAGTGTTCCAAAATCATACGTGATGAGGGTGGCTTAAAAATAATCAATTTGGAGTTCCTTTTTATTTGCCTTCTGGCTTAAAAATAATCAATTTGAGGTTCCTTTTATTTGCCTTTGGTTTCTTAGCCTTCAGGGTACGCTCAGATAATGTTTTCTCAGAAACCACGTGTGCTAGAAAGCTGCTTTCTCTTTTCCGAATAAAAATTACTATTTCTTGGGTCAAGCTCCAGCCCTGTGCTAAGGCTTCTTGTACCAAATAGCATGAGATGTGCAATAAGCTTACTAGAGCTGCAATCCTTCATCTTCCTCCCCTCATATTTTGTTTTGTTTGTTGTAGTCCAGGGTAGGATGACAGAGAAAGAAGAAAGTGGACAAGTCAATATAAATAAAAACACAAGAACAGAGAGTTGGGGAAGGAGGTGCAGCACCTTAATAGATGAAATAGAAAACAGAGAAAGGAAAGCAAGAACAGAAATCAAAATGAAGCAGGAGGATGGGAATATTCATAATGGGGAAGATTTAGGAGGAGAAAGCAAAGCAAACAAACAGGAAATATAATTCTACATATACCTATCGTTTTAGTGTAGCAGCTGCTTTGGGGCTCTGGAAGCTATCAGGGCTATAAATAGCTATATATCTGTAATTAATGATTTGAAGCTGTGCCAATATTTAACCAAGGATTAGCCCTGCCAAAGCAAATGGGCAGCAGCATGTGGAGCTTTGGAGACCAGGTGTTTTCAAGCTTTTAAATGCTGCACACTCACGTTGTTCTGCATATATCTGTCTTCTGGAGGGCAAAGTTAACTTGAAATTCAGAGATCTTTAAAAGCATTGGGTTGGGTGGACACTCTTAAAATTCTTAGGTCTGAAATTAAATCTGCAAACTTTGTTTTCTTTAGCAGGTATGGAACTCTGCTGAGGGCTGTCACAGCCTGCTTTTCCATAGCCTGAGTATTTGTGATGCCTGAATTTCAGAAGGCTTGAAGGAATAATTCAGCAAAACACACTGAAGTCTGGCTATTTCTTCAAAGTAGAAGCTTGTTCTCATTTTTAGAATTTCTTCCCCTTTTTCCCTTCCATATATTTTTTGCTAGTGAGTCTCCTGCAGCATTCCTATCCCTTTCATTTGATGTAGAATTGTCTTTTCATTGTTCTCTCTTTTATTGGACTTTTTAATGTTTCTCTCTCTGCCCCAAAAATCTGCGACATACTATTTAGTGTACATTGAACTGCCTTCCATCTCCTTTTAAATCTGTTATTGAATTTGCAAGATTTGTGGCTTTACCATGCTCTCTTTGTATCCTTCTACTCTTCCTTACAGCTTGTGAAATAGATGTGTCATGTTCAGTCCCTGTTCAGCTGCTCAATGTATCCTGTGTCCCTATGGAACAAAGAGCAGTTAATAAGTTATGTAGTTCAGGAGGCTAGATTTACCTTTGTTGTAGTTAGTGAGCCATATCTAATCTAGGGTAAATGTCAGGATTTTTTTCCCCCCCCATATTTCAAAGGCAAAGCCCAAATTAAAAGAATGTTTCTTGTATGATCTACCTGGATGGAAGTGTTTTCACCAAGAGCTGAATATAAAACCAGAGAAGTCTAAGGATGAACATAGAAGCACTAAAACCATTACTTGGGTGGGAAGCTAAGATTGGTCTTGTGGTACAACTCTGACCAGTAAAGAAAGTTGAAACACTGAAAAAATTAAACTTCTCTCTATTCCATTCAGAGGCACAGAATACTTGCACTTGCATTCATGTGCAAAGCTCTCGTGCACTCATCTCTCCCCCTCTGAGACTGCTTGCCTTAGTAGTAAGTATTGGTTGTGCTCCACAACAAATAGGCTGAATGAGACCAAAAAAGACCAAAAAAGATCAGACAGATAAAGAGAAAAGATGGATTGATAAATATGCTCTGACCATGGATGAAGACAGAATGAGCAGGTCTGATTTTAGGCACTATCTATTAGTCAATAATTCATTGCTGATTTCAAATTGGCTTTTAGGAAAATAACTTGGTCAGCAAATGCCTCAGCTACTGAAATTAAATAATATTTATTCTATAATTAAATACTGGTTTATTTATTCAAATATTTTATCAGATACCTTACTAATTAACCTTCCTATTCCAAACCCCTTTTTTTGGCAAATATTGAGCTTTAAATCTAGCTTCATTTCATGCTTTAGAGTGTCTTTTTAATACATTTACTGAAACATATCTCATGTTCATGAGGTGCACAGAAAAACTATCAAAGTTCTCCAAGTGGGAAGCCTTAGGCACAAATCTAATTTTGGAGGTAACAGCGTATGATGAGGTCTGCAACATTAGATCCCTGTCTGGAAATCACCTATTGCCTGGTTCTGAGTTGCAAAAATAAAGAAGCAAGGAAAATTTTTGTCCTTTTTTCTCTCCCTCCTTCTTTCTCACACACCCGCATGAGCACACCCGCCCGCACATGTGCGTGTGCATGCACGCACGCACGTACGCACACAAAGCTTCTGTGTTGATTCAGTTCTCCCAGCTTCTTTGTACAATTACAAATTGCAGATGTTCCAGACTTCAGGACAGGGTTCAATTTCATTTGCAAATGAAATATATGATTTCTATATTAAAAAATAATAAATTAGTCATCTCCTCAATAGCAATATTCAACCCCTGGACTGGCCTGGAAATCCAGAGTTATTACAAATTTCCTTGCACTTATAGAGCTAAAATGATCGATTATTTGAGGACACACAGTGTTGATTTTTCTCTTACCAAATGAGGGAGAATACTTTTTTTCTTTTTTAAAATAAATATTTTAATATCAAGAATATCCTGGCTACTTCAGCTTCTAAGAGTGCATGTTCTGATGCCAGTCTAATTTTAATGTAACAACACATATATATTTTCAGTATTTTTTTAGCTAATAATAACCCATTACTGTTTTTGTAGCAGGTAATAAAAATAGATGGTTGTGAGGTTAGTAGCTTTGCATTTGTGGATACATCAATTACAATTTCTCACATTATTCAACTCAAACTCCTTTGCAAGAGCTGAGCAGTTCAAGGGGCTGACATCAACTCGTAGACTGTTAAGACCAGTTATGGATTTTGGCACACAAATTCTGTTGTTGCCCGTCCCCAGTTGTCGTTACAGCTTGTCCAGTGTACTTTAACAGCTGTTCAAGGGTTAGTCAACTCCTGATGATTGGGCTTACTGCAAGGATGGAAGTGTAGTGAACTTGGGATGTTGTGGTTGGTATTTGGTGGGTGGTGTGAATATGGTCTGAATATCGTCTATCCACTTTCTCTGACACAAACTGAAGAGTTGCATTGAAAGAGAGAAGATGCAAGATGGTGTTCCCAAAGTGTAACCTGGCCATTGTTAAAGTGATGGCAGGTAGGTGTGCTGTTGCAAGTTGCTTAGGTATTCGATCTTCTCTGAAACAACATTGTCAGTATCGTCATACAGCCCAACCCAACTGCTTCCTGCTCATACCTCTGAACCCCTGGTAAACATTATCTTGCACAGGACACTGACATCACACTTTGCTTGGCCCTGTGTCTGTCCAGCAAATCTGGCTCTGCATCTTCAACCTTCCTGCCCCCACTGGAAGAGCTAAATGTCAGCATGAGACTCAGAAGCTGAAGAGTTGGAGAAGGATACAGAAAAGATGTGGGAGAAGAGACTGAGAGGAACCTGATAAACATTTTCTGAAAAGATAGAAAGCCACACACTGTGGGCAGGGATGTAGGTGGAGGATTGAGAAAACAGAAATTAGGCTTACCCAGCCTAAGAGCTAAAGAGCTTGATCTTTTTCTTTCTATCCTCCTTCTCTCCATACTTCAGTGCCCCAGAATCCCATGGTAGCTTGGTACCATCTGCCTTAGCTTTTCCAGTATACTCTCTGTCATGCTAATTCCTCCAACAATCTTTGAATACAACCCTACACATACCACTCAGCAGCTTTACTCTCCCAGATGTGCAGTTCCACACTCCTCAGGCACCTGCCTATCTTGGAGAAGTGTGAAGGAGGTAGGACTGTGAAAGTTAAGTGTGCTAAATAGAGGAAGGGAAGATGGGGAGCATGGAAGGTACTTCCTTCCCAGGTATGAATGTGTGTCTGTGACAAGAAAGACTCAAAGCTTCTTTAGTATTTGCCTTTCTCGTGTCCCCTATTGTCTTATCAAAAAGTTATAGTGACCTTAGTAATGGCATGTTTGGCTTGTGCAAGGAGGGAAGGCATTTCAAAGACTGGTATCAACAGCCACACCTTCACCTCCCTGTACTCAGCTCTGCTGAGTTAGGAAACATGACAACATTATCCTAACTGCTTCAGAGGGTTGGAGCAGTGTCATTTTCTCCAAGGGGAATTAGGAAAACATAGCACTTTAGAATTAGCATAAAACTCTACTTAAAAATATTACAGTTTAAGTGCAAAGCACCATCAGAAGTTCTTGCATATGCTTTCCAAACTGCAAAGTGTCTAGGCTGAAAGTCACTTACATTTCATGGCTATACCGTGTCTGGTTGCTGTGACAGCCTGCCATAAAAACCTTTTGCTTCAGCAGAGCCCCCTGCTCTCTTTGGCTGAGCTACCCTGACCTCAAAATCCAGGCACTGAGGTGAAGAACTTTCTCAGTTGCACTTCACTCCAAGCAGCACTTGGTCACACCTCCAGCAGCTGAGAACCTGTAGAGTGGATCACAGCCACAGGTTGAACCGTATTAAACATGCAATAAGTAAATTTCAGCTGAACCAGTTTGTGTTGTAAAATGCTGGAGTTTAGGTGGGCTATATGTCAGAGATCTGCTGTTTAAATGACTACAAATGGACCAGTATCCCACTCCGAGGAGGCACAAAAAAGTCAGTTTAGTCAACATGTGGATTTTTGACCCTTTTGCATTTGACCAGTCAGTTTTTAAACACCAGCTGGGCTTTATGGCAAAGCCATGGGTCTTAGAGTGGCCTCCCAGTACCTGAAGGGGCCTATAAGAAAGCTGGGGAGGGACTTTTTACAAGGGCAGGTAGTGATAGAACAAGGGGAAATGGCTTTAAACTGGAAGAGGGGAGGTTTAGATGAGATATTAGGAAGTTCTTCACTGTGAGGGTGGTGAGACACTGAAACAGGTTGCCCAGAGAAGCTGTGGCTGCTCCTCCCTGGAAGTGTTCAAGGCCAGGTTGGATGAGGCTTTGAGCAACCTGGTCTAGTGGAAGGTGTCCCTGCTGATGGCAGGGGGGTTGGAACTGGATGACCTTCAAGGTTCCTTCCAACCCAGACCATTCTATAACACAAAATCCAGTTCCTCTGTCTCATGCAGCACTAGAGGGCAGAGCTAACAGCTAATGAGAAATTAAGAGTGCCTTAAGTTCCAGGGAACACACCTTGTAGTGCAGTTAAACAAACTTCTAGGAAATAGCTGGAGAAGGAGGCTGAGACACAAAAGCCAAAATATTAGGTGGCTGGTAGAATAAATGGCAAATTAATTGCTGTGCTGGAAGCATGACAAACGCTACAACCGTGGCCGTGTGCATTCCCCACAGCCCTGCTTGGGAGTGTTTGCAGCTCTGAGAGACACTGTTTCCAGCTTTCTGTGTGCCTCCTTCTCCCATATTTGCAAAGGTCTGTTTGCAAACGGAAGGACTAGACATACCCTTTGAAAAACCAAAGCTGAGATGCTGGAGCACAGTTCTGTTACAGGAAGACAGCTCCAAGACAAGTGCCATGTGCCAGAGAGGTGGCACTTTTTAAATTTGCTGGGGCTGAACTCTTCATGCCACAGGTGCTCTGGCCCTGCAGTGTTCCTGAGTCTCCATGCAATGGGGCTCACAGATGGCTGGAAGGACTCAAGGTTATGAGTGGATGGAGAAGGTGTGGGGATCTGTGATAAATGCTGAAGTTCAGCTGTTGCTTGTTGGTCCACATTGACCTTGTGTGTCCAGGTGAAGTATATCTCAGAGCAATGCCTGCAGTGTACACCTTACTGACACAGATATGGGTGCTGGTGTGGGTGCCCTGCTTCAGAGGAGATTCCCAGCATCAGTGAGACCCCTAGAAAGGGACTATCTTTTCTTTGGTTGTTGCCCAGGGACCATGAGAAGATTAATTACATCCCATGCTTGCTCATACCATGTGTCCCCAGCCTGAGACAGTCAGCAGCTATTGAGTAGATAGATGCAGGTAACCTTGAATTTAGTTTAATTGCTCTCTCTCATCTAACTGAGGACCATGACTGGTGAAGGTTAGAGGGTGTGAGAAAAGGAGGGTGAAACTGTGAAATGGGAGTGGTTTGTCTGCAGGCTGAAGAGGGAAATCCAGGGAAGGTATTAGATTCTGTCTCTACCCAGACTTTTACAGATGCCCACAGAGACCAAAGAGAAACCATTTGGCTAAACTTGAGTACTTTTTTTTACACCGCTACGTAATTTTCACCCATTAAACTGCTGCAAGGTTTTAGAAAAAGAAGAAAGTAAAAATTATCACCCTCCCCCTGGCCAAATAACACCAACCAAAACCAGCCAGATGTTTGGTTTACCTCCGTTCATCAGGGAAAAAAGTGGGGTTAATTTTGTATATCCCTAGTATTGCGGCGGCTGTTTTATAGCATATATCTTCATTCTTTTCTTGAGACTGCTCAGTCTTCAAGAAATGAAGTGTGATTTTTACAGTTTACATGGCAGTGATTTATATGAGGGTCGTGGCCTGTCACATGACGATGCCTGACCCCACATAACGTTATGCAAGTGTAAGAATCACAATCTTTCTCAGGGTCAGCGGCACCATGACACAGGTCCCTGTGTTCGACACACCACCCACAAAGTGGGGTATATGCCTTTTCCCTTTTTTTTTTTTTTTTTTTGTCAGCTCCCTGAATTACTTTCAGGTAGTTCTGCACATTTCTACTTTTTAATTTAATTAGGTGCAAACACTCTGTATAAATAAAATAAAAAGTTCCCTGCAGCTAGTAGACTGTTGCAGACTGCCAGACACTGAAAAATGTTTGTCTCTGTTACTGTTGCTTAATAATTCACATTTTATAAACAAAGAAATCTTTCTCTCACTCTTTTTTCTTTTCCTTTTCCAGTTGGCTTTTGGGGGTTAGAAGCTTGGATACAGCTGCAGAATAAGTTTGGATCCCAGTATACAGTAGGTGTACTATCCATGAATACAATAGGTGTACAGTACTACCAAGGTTTCCTGCCTGCCTTTCAGTCACACAGGCTCCATATCCTTTAGGAGATGTAAGTCATTGCAGTGCTTGTATGTAAATACTATATTTATTGTCTATTAGGTATTTCAGATCCCTTTACATGGTGCTTGGCCAGCTGAGCCATAATTCTTCATGTCCTGTTTCTAGCAGCTGCTGAAGTCATAGACTTCAGGAAAGCAGACATCCCCCATAATAAAGATATGACACTACAATGGTAGCTATAAAGAAACTCATGTTGATTTACTAAAAGTATATCAGAATGGTGTGTAAAGTTGGTTATCTCCATTTATATGTGAAGAGGAAGAGCCTGAAGAGGTTGGGCAGACTTACAAGTTGACATGTTAGTAAGCTGCAGAACCCAAAACCTCTTGGTTTCCACAGTTCTTACCAATGTATCTAGGGAGATCCACCACCAGCATGTCTGACCTGTAGGAAATCAATCAACTGTTTTGTGTCATTTACATATATCAACTGGTATCTGAAAGTTTGGATGCGATAACTGATACCTGGGCATGGATCACCACAAATGATTATGGAGTTACCCAGTAGTGCCATGATTTTATGCAGGCTCTGCAGCTGAGTGTAGGGCACATAGCAAGCTGTATGCACCAATTATTTCTGTATTTATCTCCTTTCAACTTTGTCTGGAGAGAGTTCTTCACAAGTTCCAGACTTTATGATGAATTCTAATAATCATGCTGGTTAGAGCAATTAAGTCACCACCTTGGTCTCACAGTCATGTGGATCTCTTTCTTTAAAAAAAGAATTCAAATTTAGAATGATAAGTAAACCTAAAGCCTATATTCCATTTAAATGCATCCCTTCAAGCTAGATTATGCAGACTGTCAACATCTGAAGCTATTGCATTATGCAGAGAAACAAGTTGAACAGAATTTTGTGCTTTAGTGACAGAGAAAAGAGGTATCTTTTTCTGAACAGAAACTTTATTTCTATTGTGCTTTATTCTGATATGAAAAGTGACCTTTCCTATGACTTTCCACCATTCTTCAAAGACTAGATTCTTTGCCAGCTGCAGCACTTTAACAAATGTGCCAACATCTGCCCAGCTTGGCTTGAGATAGTAAATGTTTCTGGGGGTGTCTATCTGCTCAAGGCCTTGGGATCCCAGGTCCTTATCTTGCAAAGGCTTAAGGTTATGTGTTAGAATTGGCAGAATTGGAGCCTTTACATCTAGAATGTTTATAGTATATGAATTTTTAATGGAAGAAAGTAAACACTTCTAGTAGTAGATATGAAGAGACCAAATACAATAATCTCTATTGTAAATATACGTGTTCCTGTTTTCAAAGGTGTCTTTGTTCACTTATATTTGTTTTAGGCATTTTATTTAGTATTAAAAATCTACTCTAACTTGAATGACATATTCCAGAGGTAAATGTATATAGATGCTCTTCAGGTGCTAGGTACCCAAACCATTATTGTGTGTTTCACAGCCCACGAGTGTTTTTTGTGTGTATATTCATAGGTGTATGTACATACTTTATGGCCCAGTGCCTTCGGGTGTCTTACTACCTCTGTAAAAGTTAGCGTATAGTAAAGCACTGTTGGCATATTCACTACTCCCGAGGAAGGCACGATCTGTGAGTTGTGTAAAGCTGCACATACAATTAGTCTTTTGTAATGTGTCATAATACATTGTACATCATATACTGAATAGTTTGGCCAATGTGTTACTGTAGTGCAATGAATGCCAGAGGTTCTGAGTAAAAGGTTATATCTGTTTCTAACCATCTTAACTTCCAGATCTCATTTTGAGTTTTTGGTTCCAACAAGCCCAAAATCTAAAGGCAGGAATTTTGCCTGATTAATGTTGATTTCAATGCAAAACAATGCACATATCATTTCAGTACAAAACCTAATCTGCTCAGCTTTATGTAAATCTTCCAAAATGCACCAGGAGCAGGGATTTTTGCTGATACAAATATTAGATTGAAAGTACAACTAGTTGGCAGTGAGGTACTTACCTTCCAGGAATTAATAACTGCTAAGTGTCCTTACCTTTCCACTCTTACAGACTTACTTTACAGTTGAGATGGGATGTGACAAGAAGAAGCCAGGTCATTCTATGAAGTGTTTGTGCCTTCAAAAAGGAACAGATCTTGTGGTCTGTTGTAATTCTTTAAAATCAGTAAGGTCTTCTACTCAAGAATACAAGCTGAGATTTTCCAAGACAGGAGCCAGAGTGGCAACATGCCTTTAAATATATCAACACAAGGAAATGATCCAACTATAGCAAAACTAATCCAACATCCCTTTGGACTTTTAGATGGAAATCTGGAAGATACTGTCCTTTCCTCCACCTGCTTTGGCTAAACTCATGAGGACAGCAAAGGACCAACAAAGTCATCATCCCTATGACAAGCATCAAGGAAACCTGGAGCTATTGCTGTGCTCATGTCAAGTCTGTTAATGTCTGTGTGCCTTGCTGTAATTATTTACTCAGTTTCATGGAATCTCTTTGCTATCTCACTAAAAACATGTGGATTCAACATCTTATCTTTTCATGTCCAGTGATTTTTAAAATAGGGGTGGTTACATCACTAGTAAAGTCATATATTAGCTATGTCACTAGTAAAAGAAACACAAATAAATTCAAAGAATGGTACAATTTCCTGTTTCCTTTTCTGTCATGCTGTATGCTAATTTCTCTTGTACAGAGAATACAGTTTCTGTTGAAATGAAATGCAGTTACATTACACCAACTGTCCCATGTTAAGGATGGAGTGAGCAAGAAACTGCCCATCCTTCTAATTCTGAAGATGTTCAATACCAGTTAGGCTGGCAAGGCAATATAAAGAAACCTGCTGTCATCCCAATTCTCTGGATAAACAGAAAATTTGAAGCTGCTTGTCTGAAAGTTTTCAGCATGTACATTCACATGCCATCCATGGGCACAAAGAAGGGGAAGAAGGCTACGATTCTCTAAAAGTCAACAGGATCAGAGCGTTACCTGCCTCAATTCATCAAACATAGGTATTTTTAAAGTTTCCAGTATTATGGTGTTACTTGCTTCTTTGGATATCATATGTAGAAGTTCCTGAGCTTGAGTTATTTCAGTCAGACTGAAGCCAACATTGGGCAGGCTCATCATTCTCAGAAGATGCCTGCAACTGCCTACCAGTGCCTTGCTATGTAGGACACTGGGGCCTCTGGCAGTGAGGAGGGCTGGGTCCTTACTTCTGTTCCTAGTGGCTCAGAGTTTCTAGCAGACTGAGTGGTTTTTGCCCAGCTTCGAATTTCTAAGGGAAAAAATTTTAAGAAGCTGAAATAAAAGCAAAATAGGATGGGAATATGAAAACAACTTTTCTGAGCCCTGCTCAGTTCCAACAGCAACACAAAACTATTCCGTTTATATATTTAGCTAAATAAAGCCTGGCATCACCACCAGTATGTTTCCTCTTATTGTGGGGGTTTCTTTTGAGTTGTGTTGGGACAAATATAGGACAAATGAGAATCAGGGACAGATGGCAGTGCTGTAAGTGCTAGTGGGAGCTGGAAACTCCCTTCATCAGCTGTTTTCAGAGCTTTCAGACCTGACCAGCACCATTCATCTGGACCAGGAGTGCTGACGGAGACCAGCTGATGGACTCCCGCTTCAATCTTCAGCTCCTCATGCCCATCTCAAACCAGGATCTGAAATAGCAGGATTAACCCATCCCAATCCTGATCTTCAGGGAGCCTCAGCCGCCAGGGTCCCGTGCCATATGTCACCTTTCCTCAGCCCTCACCTGAAGACCATCACTCTTGCTGCAGCAGCCCCTGACCTGCGACCCTCAGCAGCGTACTGCTGGCTGATCTCACGTTGCAGAGAGAAAACACTCCCCACGTCTGAACCCATCCCTCCAGAGATGCACAGCTAAGCCCACAAACTCACCGTGGACCAGAGCCAGCTATCTAGCTGCCCTTCTCCTCTCAGCCAGGGATTTCTTCTGCTCGTTGCTTGTCCTTTCCCCCCCCTTTTCTCTCCCTCCTGGCTTTTACATTTCTTCCACAGTGATCCATTAGTTATTTACCGACAGGGTAATGTGACTTTTCACACCGGCTCTCTGCATGCACTGCCCTACAGACTGGGCTGGATAAAACCTCTCCCCAACCCCAGCTGGCTGGACATCTCCCCCCCACCTTCCCCTCCCCTTCACACCAGCCAAGCCAAGGATTCCTCTCTCCCTCCCTCTTTCTTTTTCCACCCCTCCCGCCTTCAGTGCAAACCCAAGACGCAGGATCCCGCCGAGGGAAAGTGCTCCTTGAAATCATCACCGCAGACCCCGCTGCAAAAGTGCAGAGGAGGAGAGAGAAAAAGCCTCAGCAGCCAACCCCCTGCGGCTGAGGGCTTTGCGAGCAGGGCAATGGCTTCAGGCTCTCAGAGATTCTCTCTCACCTTTCTCCAGGGCGTGGGATCTGTCTTCTTCATCCTTCAGATCATCTCTGTTCAGGCTGATGGTGAGTCCCCCATTCAGTTTGGGCTGGGTTACTATGGCTGGAATGAGAGCTGTATGTTGAAATTTGTTATTGCAAAAAAAAAAAAAAGAAGAAGAAAAAGAAAAAAAAAAAAAACCAAACCTTTTTTTTTTTTTTTTTTAATAAGAAACTTAAATACACGCCCCAGTTTGGGTTAGGAAACGTCTGATTCAGAGGTTTTTGAGACTCTACAAATAGCCTGGGGTTAAGCAGAGAAAGGAAATAAGATCCCAGAAGGCTAAGATTATTTTATTACAACAAAACGACAGGATAGTGAACTTTTCCAGAGGAAGTAAGGATAATAAAACAAAGCCAGAACATGAATAAAACTCAGCTATATTTTAGGAGAGCTCTTCTTATAATTAAAAGTATCTTTTCTCCAAAGAACTTCCCCATCTGCCCACTTCAGATACCCCTCGATGTTGATTTATACGGGCAGGTACTTGAGGAAGGGAAGACAAGAAGTCGAAGGCTTTTATAACCTTTTCTGTTCAGCACTACACACGCTGAAGATGACTGCTCACCTTTCTGCGCGTGAGTTTCCTCTGCACTTCACTGCTGGGGGATATGATCAGGACATGAATTTAGCTGAAGCACCAGCTACCAGTTACTCTGAGATGGGACTTTTTACTCACTGATGATAATCCTGAATAGCTGCATCCCTTGAAAGTTTCCAGTAGCCTGTTGCCCTTGTAATGATTAAGCCTGTAGTAATGAGGACCAACTTGCCTTAGCAAAAACACGATTTATTTTTGAAACGACTGTGTCTTTTCCTGGGAGAGCAATGCTGAATGGCCACATATTTTCATTTTCACAGCTGCGATAGATTTATGCCTGATCTCAGGATTTCTTTTTTTTTACTTCGATACACTAATCCTTTACTATTGATGTTTGCTGCATTATTCCGGAGAACAGATCTTAAACATTATAGGGCAATAAAACACTCTTTTTTTTGTTGTTCTCAGAGTATTTTTCCTCTTTAACATAAATTTATTTCAGCTGATGACAAAGTATGGCAAAGGAAAGGGAGAAAATTAATCTTGCCTGTAAGTTTCTACCACTTTGTGTAAAATAGCATTTATACAATAGAGCCCTGTCTTATAAATTTGAAGAAAATTACTTTTTATTGAGAATAAAGGAAAATAAATGTGTCGGGCAACTGCACTGTGTTGGAGTAAGCAAAACTGCAATTTTGATTTTAGGAAATACTCCTTCCCTAGCAAAATGCCTCTGAAATGAGGAAAAAAGTAATGCATACCCATGAAAGAGGGTTCTCCACAGAACTTAAGCAAAGGGGACAGGACAGCAATAATTAATTTCCCTTGCTAAGAATGCTACATCTAAATAATTCCCTTCTGTTTTCAAGAGCACCTCCTAATTTGTATTATTTCTATAGAATTAATGGGATCTTCTTGGTTCCTAAACAGACATCCTCTAAAAAAGAAAGGGAAAAATTGTTGGGGATCATTTTAAGCCAGAGGTCGGGACAGATTTTAATTGTCATTCAACAGTTTGTCAAATTTACTTCACACATGGTAAAGCAATTATAAGAACCAAAGGGTAGAATATTTGAAGTACATTACAGCTATAGAGCATTTTTATAGTACTGTAGTTTCCATTTTTTTTTTTTTAACTTCTAAGAATCATTGTGAAAAATGTGCAAGTCCTCTATTAACACGCTCTTTAGTGTGTTCTCCTAATATTAATATTAGAGCAAACAACTGTAACACTGTCCTATAAACCATCTGGCTTATTATACATTGATACAGAAGAAAACACTTTATGTGAACTTTAAAATTCACGACTACATGTAGGCTTACGTATTTGAGAAGATCTGAGAGTATGAAACAGGATTAATACTTTATTTTCTAATAGATTCTGGGCTGATCCAGACAGGAAACCGCCTTCTCATTTGTGTAAGCTGTAGGTGAAATACAATTGTGCTACTCTCTAATACATGCAAATGTCACTTGAGTGCCAAAGGACCATTCTGGGTGACAAATATGTATGTTTGTATTTGTTATTTTTGACTAAAGGTGACCGACTGTTTTGCAGACCACTGAAGGGATTTTGAATTCACCTTGTAAAAACCCTGCGAAATTCAGACTGGCCCCTGTTACAGACAAAACCCCAAAACTGTTTACAATATATTTCCCTAAGGAAGATTTTCACTTTATTATCTCGCACGCAAATAATGACAGAGAGTAGGCAATAAAACTGGAGACCATTGAGGTCTGGTGAAGGTGTAAAGCCTTGAAGCTTAATTGATCTCTCTTGACCAGTATTTACGACAGCACATATTGCTGTACTGCAGATAGACTCCAGAAAGACCAACATAATTGCCAAAATAAAAGATAGCTTTGTTTCGCTTTGCAGGTTTTTTTATGATTGAAATGTGCTTGCTTGTAGTTGTTCAGGTTGGGGTCAAATGCATAGAAGGCTTCTCGAGGGCTTGTTCTTGCTCTGATGTACCATGGTGTGCCAATAGTGTTAGTGCTGTTGCTGGAGAGTAATATAGGTTATGGTGATGAGTCTCAATTATACCAGTGCAAATGCAGGCTTTTTAAAATTTCTTGGCATTTGCCCTGGAATAGGAGAACAAGGATGTTGCTTCATGTATCCTACACAGGAGTCACCTCTGCTTCTTTTGACTCCCTCCTTTTTCTTTTCATGGCTGCTAAAATATCCATATATATGAACCATAGTTTCCTGCAGAGTACTTGCTCTGAGACAGAGCATGTCAGGAAAGAATGATGGTGATTATTAAGATACTCTTGAATTGAAAAAATGTGCTAATTGTCAAACTTTACTAATTGTTCTAGAGTGGAGTTGGTTTGTTGGCTAAATTTGAAGAACTATTGGTATAGCCAGTCATCTGGTAGTGACCATGCACAGTGACTGCAGAGGTTGCAAGTGGAAGGATCCTGAATCCAGAAAGCTAGGCACAATTAGGTGAGGATCTGAGCCTGACCTAGAATCAGATATTCCTGATGTCAAAGGCAGGGAAAAAAAACCCTACTCTACTCTTTCCTTTGCCTTGCTTCACACCTGTTTTGTAAAGAAAAGGAAAAAGTATACTTTTCCTCTTCTGCTCTCTCTAGACACTTGCGTTTCAGTAGCAGGTGTTTAAGCATTTCAGGCTCCCACTTGCAAACCAGCAAATATTCTCATATGTTGGAAAAATAAATGCATAAACAATTCCAACTATGTGATCCTAAAGCATGTAGCAAAATTAAAATTTAAGCTTAAGCTGAATTTATCTGAGGAGGAACTCAAAGGTGACCTCTCAGTTTTGCTGTTTTTCTGATGATATATTTTTTTAAGCAATTTGAATTAAATAAGATATCATGCACTTTAGTTTCTCAAAGAAATAAACTCTACATTAATGAACACTAAGCAGAACTGATAATTACCCAAACCTCTGTCTTTAATTGTACAGTTTTATGGAATCCTCCACCCTTACTGTTACAATCAAGGCCATTGTTACACACAGACATAGAAATGGAAATTAAATTGCACTTGAAGTTCAGAAGTGACCTTCCCTTCCTCTGCTCTCTTTTACCTCAATTTGAAGTTTTTGAAATTTAAGTAAAAATAAATTAGGCTGCACATTTTCACATCTTTCACCGCATTTATTTTGTTGAAACTGATTAGGTTTTATCCAGTGAACTACTAAGTATCATATCATGAGATCAGCACAACAGGCATGCCTTTTAAAGTGCTTTTATTTTATTGTATTTGTGAGAGACATTTTTATTTCAAACTCTATTTTGCTATGCAGCTTTATGTTTCTTCTTCAAACATGTTGCAAATCCTGCTG